>NW_027641554.1:5000-12500 GCF_949987615.1 Pollachius pollachius
CTAGGCGGGGACTGTGCAGCTCTCGGTGCGTCGTGCGAGGCGGGCCGCACCGTGAGTGGCTGCTGCCCCTTTCACCCACAGGGGGTTCAGGGGCCCACCGCTACCACCACTCCGGTTTGGCACTCGACACTCAGGGTGGGCGTTGTGGTGGGATCCGCACAACGCCCGGGGTACCGGGCTTTGAGAAACAATCGTACAGGCGAACCGTGGCCGTAAGGAGAACATCCAAGGATGTAAAGTCGGACACCCGTATGAGGCCGACCTCTCCGTAACCACGGCCCGCCCTCGCAGGACACCTAGGACAGACGGGGCTACTCGGCTACTCGCGTCGTCTAGCACACCCACCAAAAGGCAGGAGCACTGGATTCGGGCACACGTTGTGAGGCACCCTTCGTGTGGAACGAAAGCCACACTGGGGCCCTCACTGAGGTGTGCCGCTTAGACCATTTCCGTCGGACGCTCGCCAACATGCCGGACCGCTTGGGTCCGTGGGCTGAAGGGACGGGGCACCAGCAGTCACCTATTGACTGTGCACCTACTGTCTCCGACCTATACTAGGATGGGGGTATGTCCTTCAAAACAGGCCCACAAAACGGTATCAGGCGAAGCCCATAAATCCACAGTGAGCGGACTGTGAAACTTCTTATTTTCGACACCCCTGGTATATATTACCATCCCTGGTAGTCTAAAACGAACCCATGGGAGTCTAAAATGAACCCATGGGATTCTAAACACAACCCATGGTAGTCTAAAACGAACCCATGGGAGTCTAGCAAAAAAAGAACTTAGAAAAATAACGCTTGGATTTTCATTCCTCCAGGCTCACACCGACTCACTGCACCACCCAGTCCGAGTAGGGGACCCGTTTCGGACTCAGACTCTGAGTGGTCCCTCTACTCTGGAGCCTCAGGAAGACCTCCAGACAGGGGGCCACCAACTGCACCACTTTGGCCGAATGGGGGACCCGTTTCGGCCTCAGACTCTGAGTGGTCCCGCTCCTCTGGAGCCTCAGGAAGACCTCCAGACAGGGGGCCCACTAACTGCACCACTTAGGCCGAGTAGGGGACCCGTTTCGGCCTCAGACTCTGAGTGGTCCCGCTCCTCTGGAGCCTCAGGAAGACCTCCAGACAGGGGGCCCACTAACTGCACCACTCAGGCCGAGTAGGGGACCCGTTTCGGCCTCAGACTCTGAGTGGTCCCGCTCCTCTGGAGCCTCAGGAAGACCTCCAGACAGGGGACCCACTAACTGCACCACTCAGGCCGAGTAGGGGAACCGTTCCGGCCTCAGACTCTGAGTGGTCCCGCTCCTCTGGAGCCTCACCAAGACCTCCAGACAGGGGGCCCACTAACTGCACCACTTAGGCCGAGTAGGGGACCCGTTTCGGCCTCAGACTCTGAGTGGACCCGCTCCTCTGGGGCCTCAGGAAGACCTCCAGACAGGGGGCCACCAACTGCACCATTCAGTCCGAGTAGGGGACCCGTTTCGGCCTCAGACTCTGAGTGGACCCGCTCCTCTGGAGCCTCAGGAAGACCTCCAGACAGGGGGCCCACTAACTCCACCACTTAGGCCGAGTAGGGGACCCGTTTCGGCCTCAGACTCTGAGTGGACCCACTCCTCTGGAGCCTCAGGAAGACCTCCAGACAGGGGGCCCACTAACTGCACCACTTAGGCCGAGTAGGGGACCCGTTTCGGCCTCAGACTCTGAGTGGACCCGCTCCTCTGGAGCCTCAGGAAGACCTCCAGACAGGGGGCCACCAACTGCACCACTTAGGCCGAGTAGGGGACCCGTTTCGGCCTCAGACTCTGAGTGGTCCCTCTCCTCTGGAGCCTCAGGAAGACCTCCAGACAGGGGGCCACCAACTGCACCACTTAGGCCGAATGGGGGACCCGTTTCGGCCTCAGACTCTGAGTGGTCCCGCTCCTCTGGAGCCTCAGGAAGACCTCCAGACAGGGGGCCCACTAACTGCACCACTTAGGCCGAGTAGGGGACCCGTTTCGGCCTCAGACTCTGAGTGGACCCGCTCCTCTGGAGCCTCAAGAAGACCTCCAGACAGGGGGCCACCAACTGCACCACTCAGGCCGAGTAGGGGACCCGTTTCGGCCTCAGACACTGAGTGGTCCCGCTCCTCTGGAGCCTCAGGAAGACCTCCAGACAGGGGGCCCGCTTACTGCACCACTTAGGCCGAGTAGGGGACCCGTTTCGGCCTCAGACTCTGAGTGGACCCGCTCCTCTGGAGCCTCACCAAGACCCCCAGACAGGGGGCCACCAACTGCACCACTTAGGCCGAGTAGGGGACCCGTTTCGGCCTCAGACTCTGAGTGGACCCGCTCCTCTGGAGCCTCAAGAAGACCTCCAGACAGGGGGCCACCAACTGCACCACTCAGGCCGAGTAGGGGACCCGTTTCGGCCTCAGACACTGAGTGGTCCCGCTCCTCTGGAGCCTCAGGAAGACCTCCAGACAGGGGGCCCGCTTACTGCACCACTTAGGCCGAGTAGGGGACCCGTTTCGGCCTCAGACTCTGAGTGGACCCGCTCCTCTGGAGCCTCACCAAGACCCCCAGACAGGGGGCCACCAACTGCACCACTTAGGCCGAGTAGGGGACCCGTTTCGGCCTCAGACTCTGAGTGGACCCGCTCCTCTGGAGCCTCAAGAAGACCTCCAGACAGGGGGCCACCAACTGCACCACTCAGGCCGAGTAGGGGACCCGTTTCGGCCTCAGACTCTGAGTGGACCCGCTCCTCTGGAGCCTCAGGAAGACCTCCAGACAGGGGGCCCACTAACTGCACCACATGGGCCGAGTAGGGGACCCGTTTCGGACTTAGACGCCAAGTGGTCCCGCACCCCTGGATGGTTCTAGAGACCCCCAGACCAGGGGCCACCAACTGCACCACTTGGGCCGAGTAGGGGACCCGTTTCGGCCTTAGACGCCACGTGGTCCCGCTCCTCTGGAGCCTCAGGAAGACCTCCAGACCGGGGGCCACCAACGGCACCACTCAGTCCGACCAGGGGACACCTTTCGGCCTTAGACGCCACGTGGTCCCGCTCCTCTGGAGCCTCAGGAAGACCTCCAGGGCCAGGGGCCACCTTTCCTATATGCCAAACAACCACTGTCCTGCAAAACAGGCCCACAAAACGGTATCAGGCGAAGCCCATAAATCCACAGTGAGCGGACTGTGAAACTTCTTATTTTCGACACCCCTGGTATATATTACCATCCCTGGTAGTCTAAAACGAACCCATGGGAGTCTAAAATGAACCCATGGGATTCTAAACACAACCCATGGTAGTCTAAAACGAACCCATGGGAGTCTAGCAAAAAAAGAACTTAGAAAAATAACGCTTGGATTTTCATTCCTCCAGGCTCACACCGACTCACTGCACAACTCAGTCCGAGTAGGGGACCCATATCGGACTCAGACTCTGAGTGGACCCGCTGCTCTGGAGCCTCAGGAAGACCTCCAGACAGGGGGCCACCAACTGCACCACTTAGGCCGAATAGGGGACCCGTTTCGGACTCAGACTCTGCGTGGTCCCGCTCCTCTGGAGCTGCAGGAAGACCCCCAGACAGGGGGCCACCGACTGCCCCACTTAGGCCGAATAGGGGACCCGTTTCGGCCTCAGACTCTGCGTGGTCCCGCTCCTCTGGAGCCTCAGGAAGACCTCCAGACCTGGGGCCCACCAACTGCCCCACTTAGGCCGAGAAGGGGACCCGTTTCGGCCAAAGACTCTGAGTGGACCCGCTGCTCTGGAGCCTCAGGAAGACCTCCAGACAGGGGGCCACCAACTGCACCACTTAGGCCGAATAGGGGACCCGTTTCGGACTCAGACTCGGAGTGGTCCCGCTCCTCTGGAGCATCAGGAAGACCTCCAGACAGGGGGCCACCAACTGCCCCACTTAGGCCGAGTAGGGGACCCGTTTCGGCCTCAGACTCTGCGTGGTCCCGCTCCTCTGGAGCATCAGGAAGACCTCCAGACAGGGGGCCACCCACTGCCCCACTTAGGCCGAGTAAGGGACCCGTTTCGGCCTCAGACTCTGCGTGGTCCCGCTCCTCTGGAGCCGCAGGAAGACCTCCAGACCTGGGGCCACCAACTGCCCCACTTAGGCCGAGAAGGGGACCCGTTTCGGCCTCAGACTCTGAGTGGACCCGCTGCTCTGGAGCCTCAGGAAGACCTCCAGACAGGGGGCAACTAACTGCCCCACTTAGGCCGAGAAGGGGACCCGTTTCGGCCTCAGACTCTGAGTGGTCCCGCTCCTCTGGAGCCTCAGGAAGACCCCCAGACAGGGGGCCACCAACTGCACCACTTAGGCCGAGTAGGGGACCCGTTTCGGCCTCAGACTCTGCGTGGTCCCGCTCCTCTGGAGCCGCAGGAAGACCTCCAGACCTGGGGCCACCAACTGCCCCACTTAGGCCGAGAAGGGGACCCGTTTCGGCCTCAGACTCTGAGTGGACCCGCTGCTCTGGAGCCTCAGGAAGACCTCCAGACAGGGGGCCACTAACTGCCCCACTTTGGCCGAGAAGGGGACCCGTTTCGGCCTCAGACTCTGAGTGGTCCCGCTCCTCTGGAGCCTCAGGAAGACCCCCCCAGACAGGGGGCCGACAACTGCACCACTTAGGCCGAATGGGGGACCCGTTTCGGACTTAGACGGCAAGTGGTCCCGCTCCTCTGGAGCCTCAGGAAGACCTCCAGACCGTGGACCACCAACTGCACCACTCGGGCCGAGTAGGGGACCCGTTTCGGCCTTAGACGCCACGTGGTCCCGCTCCTCTGGAGCCTCAGGAAGACCTCCAGACCGTGGACCACCAACTGCACCACTCGGGCCGAGTAGGGGACCCGTTTCGGCCTTAGACGCCACGTGGTCCCGCTCCTCTGGAGCCTCAGGAAGACCTCCAGACCGTGGACCACCAACTGCACCACTCGGGCCGAGTAGGGGACCCGTGTCGGCCTTAGACGCCACGTGGTCCCGCTCCTCTGGAGCCTCAGGAAGACCTCCAGACCGTGGACCACCAACTGCACCACTCAGTCCGACCAGGGGACCCGTTTCGGCCTTAGACGCCACGTGGTCCTGCTCCTCTGGAGCCTCAGGAAGACCTCCAGACCGGGGGTCACCAACGGCACCACTCAGTCCGACCAGGGGACCCGTTTCGGCCTTAGACGCCACGTGGTCCTGCTCCTCTGGAGCCTCAGGAAGACCTCCAGACCGGGGGTCACCAACGGCACCACTCAGTCCGACCAGGGGACCCGAATCGGCCTTAGACGCCACGGGGTCCCGCTCCTCTGGAGCCTCAGGAAGACTTCCAGACCAGGGGCCACCTTTCTTATATGTCAAACGACCACTGTCCTGCAAAACAGGCCCACAAAACGGTACCAGGCGAAGCCCATAAATTCACAGTGAGCGGACTGTGAAATTTCTTATTTTCGAGACCCCTGCTAACCCTATATTACCATCCCTGGTAGTCTAAAACGAACCCATGGGAGTCTAGCAGAAAAATGACTTAGAAAAAAAACGCTTGGTTTTTCAAACGAAGCCAAGGAATCCACAGTGAGCGGACTGTGAAATTTCTTGTTTAACAATTTATAATAATAATAATAGTTAATAATAAGAATAATAATTAGAATAATAATAAGAATAATAATAATAAGAATAATAATAATAATAATAATAATAAGAATAATAATAAGAATAAGAATAAGAAGAATAACAATAAGAGTAACAATACAAAGAAGAATAACAATAAGAATAAGAGGAATAACAATAAGAAATCAGGTCTCAGCACCAATCCCACATGCTCTCTGTCCCTCCCTTGCCATGGGAGCCCACACACACACACACACACACACACACACACACACACACACACACACACACACACACACACACACACACACACACACACACACACACACACACACACACACACCTCTATCTCTACCCAGGAATAGGAGGCTCAGCTCTGGTGTGTGTGTTTCCAGCTTCCCCCTACAGGCCCCCACACACACAACACCTCTATCTCTACCCAGGAATAGGAGGCTCAGCTCTGGGATGAGTGTTTCCAGCTTCCCCCTATAGGCCCACACACACACAAGTCCTCTGTCTCTACCCAGGAATAGGAGGCTCAGCACTGTTGTGTGTGTTTCCAGCTTCCCCCTATAGTCCCCACACACAAAATACCTCTATTTCTACCCAGGAAAAGGAGGCTCAGCTCTGGTGTGTGTGTTTCCAGCTTCCCCCTATAGGCCCCCACACACACACACACACAACACCTCTATCTCTACCCAGGAATAGGAGGCTCAGCTCTGGGATGAGTGTTTCCAGCTTCCCCCTATGGGCCCAAACACACAAGTCCTCTGTCTCTACCCAGGAATAGGAGGCTCAGCACTGGTGTGTGTGTGTTTCCAGCTTCCCCCTATAGTCCCCACACACAAAATACCTCTATTTCTACCCAGGAAAAGGAGGCTCAGCTCTGGTGTGTGTGTTTCCAGCTTCCCCCTATAGTCCCCACACACAAAATACCTCTATTTCTACCCAGGAAAAGGAGGCTCAGCTCTGGTGTGTGTGTTTCCAGCTTCCCCCTATAGGCCCCCCCCCACACACACAACACCTCTATCTCTACCCAGGAATAGGAGGCTCAGCTCTGGGAGGAGTGTTTCCAGCTTCCCCCTATAGGCCCAAACACACAAGTCCTCTGTCTCTACCCAGGAATAGGAGGCTCAGCACTGGTGTGTGTGTGTGTTTCCAGCTTCCCCCTATAGTCCCCACACACAAAATACCTCTATTTCTACCCAGGAAAAGGAGGCTCAGCTCTGGTGTGTGTGTTTCCAGCTTCCCCCTATAGGCCCCCCCACACACACACAACACCCCTATCTCTACCCAGGAATAGGAGGCTCAGCTCTGGGATGAGTGTTTCCAGCTTCCCCCTATGGGCCCAAACACACAAGTCCTCTGTCTCTACCCAGGAATAGGAGGCTCAGCACTGGTGTGTGTGTGTGTTTCCAGCTTCCCCCTATAGTCCCCACACACAAAATACCTCCATCCCTACCCAGGAATAGGAGCCTCAACTCGGGGATGTGTGTTTCCAGCTTCCCCCCATAGGCCCACACTCACTCTATCCCTACCCAGGAATTGGAGGCCCAGCTCTGGGATAAGTGTTTCCATCTCCCCCTGTAGACCCATACCCACACACACACACACACACACACACACACACACACACACACACACACACACACACACACACACACACACACACACACACACACACACACACACACACACACACACACACACACACACTCCATCCCTACCCAGGAACAGGAGCCTCAACTCGGGGATGTGTGTTTCCAGCTTCCCCCCATAGGCCCACACTCACTCTATCCCTACCCAGGAATTGGAGGCCCAGCTCTGGGATAAGTGTTTCCATCTCCCCCTGTAGACCCATACCCACACACACACACACACACACACACACACACACACACACACACACACACACACAC
>NW_027641554.1:22500-27500 GCF_949987615.1 Pollachius pollachius
CCCGTTTCGGCCTCAGACTCTGAGTGGTCCCGCTCCTCTGGAGCCTCAGGAAGACCTCCAGACAGGGGGCCCACTAACTGCACCACTTAGGCCGAGTAGGGGACCCGTTTCGGCCTCAGACTCTGAGTGGACCCGCTCCTCTGGAGCCTCAAGAAGACCTCCAGACAGGGGGCCACCAACTGCACCACTCAGGCCGAGTAGGGGACCCGTTTCGGCCTCAGACACTGAGTGGTCCCGCTCCTCTGGAGCCTCAGGAAGACCTCCAGACAGGGGGCCCGCTTACTGCACCACTTAGGCCGAGTAGGGGACCCGTTTCGGCCTCAGACTCTGAGTGGACCCGCTCCTCTGGAGCCTCACCAAGACCCCCAGACAGGGGGCCACCAACTGCACCACTTAGGCCGAGTAGGGGACCCGTTTCGGCCTCAGACTCTGAGTGGACCCGCTCCTCTGGAGCCTCAAGAAGACCTCCAGACAGGGGGCCACCAACTGCACCACTCAGGCCGAGTAGGGGACCCGTTTCGGCCTCAGACACTGAGTGGTCCCGCTCCTCTGGAGCCTCAGGAAGACCTCCAGACAGGGGGCCCGCTTACTGCACCACTTAGGCCGAGTAGGGGACCCGTTTCGGCCTCAGACTCTGAGTGGACCCGCTCCTCTGGAGCCTCACCAAGACCCCCAGACAGGGGGCCACCAACTGCACCACTTAGGCCGAGTAGGGGACCCGTTTCGGCCTCAGACTCTGAGTGGACCCGCTCCTCTGGAGCCTCAAGAAGACCTCCAGACAGGGGGCCACCAACTGCACCACTCAGGCCGAGTAGGGGACCCGTTTCGGCCTCAGACTCTGAGTGGACCCGCTCCTCTGGAGCCTCAGGAAGACCTCCAGACAGGGGGCCCACTAACTGCACCACATGGGCCGAGTAGGGGACCCGTTTCGGACTTAGACGCCAAGTGGTCCCGCACCCCTGGATGGTTCTAGAGACCCCCAGACCAGGGGCCACCAACTGCACCACTTGGGCCGAGTAGGGGACCCGTTTCGGCCTTAGACGCCACGTGGTCCCGCTCCTCTGGAGCCTCAGGAAGACCTCCAGACCGGGGGCCACCAACGGCACCACTCAGTCCGACCAGGGGACACCTTTCGGCCTTAGACGCCACGTGGTCCCGCTCCTCTGGAGCCTCAGGAAGACCTCCAGGGCCAGGGGCCACCTTTCCTATATGCCAAACAACCACTGTCCTGCAAAACAGGCCCACAAAACGGTATCAGGCGAAGCCCATAAATCCACAGTGAGCGGACTGTGAAACTTCTTATTTTCGACACCCCTGGTATATATTACCATCCCTGGTAGTCTAAAACGAACCCATGGGAGTCTAAAATGAACCCATGGGATTCTAAACACAACCCATGGTAGTCTAAAACGAACCCATGGGAGTCTAGCAAAAAAAGAACTTAGAAAAATAACGCTTGGATTTTCATTCCTCCAGGCTCACACCGACTCACTGCACAACTCAGTCCGAGTAGGGGACCCATATCGGACTCAGACTCTGAGTGGACCCGCTGCTCTGGAGCCTCAGGAAGACCTCCAGACAGGGGGCCACCAACTGCACCACTTAGGCCGAATAGGGGACCCGTTTCGGACTCAGACTCTGCGTGGTCCCGCTCCTCTGGAGCTGCAGGAAGACCCCCAGACAGGGGGCCACCGACTGCCCCACTTAGGCCGAATAGGGGACCCGTTTCGGCCTCAGACTCTGCGTGGTCCCGCTCCTCTGGAGCCTCAGGAAGACCTCCAGACCTGGGGCCCACCAACTGCCCCACTTAGGCCGAGAAGGGGACCCGTTTCGGCCAAAGACTCTGAGTGGACCCGCTGCTCTGGAGCCTCAGGAAGACCTCCAGACAGGGGGCCACCAACTGCACCACTTAGGCCGAATAGGGGACCCGTTTCGGACTCAGACTCGGAGTGGTCCCGCTCCTCTGGAGCATCAGGAAGACCTCCAGACAGGGGGCCACCAACTGCCCCACTTAGGCCGAGTAGGGGACCCGTTTCGGCCTCAGACTCTGCGTGGTCCCGCTCCTCTGGAGCATCAGGAAGACCTCCAGACAGGGGGCCACCCACTGCCCCACTTAGGCCGAGTAAGGGACCCGTTTCGGCCTCAGACTCTGCGTGGTCCCGCTCCTCTGGAGCCGCAGGAAGACCTCCAGACCTGGGGCCACCAACTGCCCCACTTAGGCCGAGAAGGGGACCCGTTTCGGCCTCAGACTCTGAGTGGACCCGCTGCTCTGGAGCCTCAGGAAGACCTCCAGACAGGGGGCAACTAACTGCCCCACTTAGGCCGAGAAGGGGACCCGTTTCGGCCTCAGACTCTGAGTGGTCCCGCTCCTCTGGAGCCTCAGGAAGACCCCCAGACAGGGGGCCACCAACTGCACCACTTAGGCCGAGTAGGGGACCCGTTTCGGCCTCAGACTCTGCGTGGTCCCGCTCCTCTGGAGCCGCAGGAAGACCTCCAGACCTGGGGCCACCAACTGCCCCACTTAGGCCGAGAAGGGGACCCGTTTCGGCCTCAGACTCTGAGTGGACCCGCTGCTCTGGAGCCTCAGGAAGACCTCCAGACAGGGGGCCACTAACTGCCCCACTTTGGCCGAGAAGGGGACCCGTTTCGGCCTCAGACTCTGAGTGGTCCCGCTCCTCTGGAGCCTCAGGAAGACCCCCAGACAGGGGGCCGACAACTGCACCACTTAGGCCGAATGGGGGACCCGTTTCGGACTTAGACGGCAAGTGGTCCCGCTCCTCTGGAGCCTCAGGAAGACCTCCAGACCGTGGACCACCAACTGCACCACTCGGGCCGAGTAGGGGACCCGTTTCGGCCTTAGACGCCACGTGGTCCCGCTCCTCTGGAGCCTCAGGAAGACCTCCAGACCGTGGACCACCAACTGCACCACTCGGGCCGAGTAGGGGACCCGTTTCGGCCTTAGACGCCACGTGGTCCCGCTCCTCTGGAGCCTCAGGAAGACCTCCAGACCGTGGACCACCAACTGCACCACTCGGGCCGAGTAGGGGACCCGTGTCGGCCTTAGACGCCACGTGGTCCCGCTCCTCTGGAGCCTCAGGAAGACCTCCAGACCGTGGACCACCAACTGCACCACTCAGTCCGACCAGGGGACCCGTTTCGGCCTTAGACGCCACGTGGTCCTGCTCCTCTGGAGCCTCAGGAAGACCTCCAGACCGGGGGTCACCAACGGCACCACTCAGTCCGACCAGGGGACCCGTTTCGGCCTTAGACGCCACGTGGTCCTGCTCCTCTGGAGCCTCAGGAAGACCTCCAGACCGGGGGTCACCAACGGCACCACTCAGTCCGACCAGGGGACCCGAATCGGCCTTAGACGCCACGGGGTCCCGCTCCTCTGGAGCCTCAGGAAGACTTCCAGACCAGGGGCCACCTTTCTTATATGTCAAACGACCACTGTCCTGCAAAACAGGCCCACAAAACGGTACCAGGCGAAGCCCATAAATTCACAGTGAGCGGACTGTGAAATTTCTTATTTTCGAGACCCCTGCTAACCCTATATTACCATCCCTGGTAGTCTAAAACGAACCCATGGGAGTCTAGCAGAAAAATGACTTAGAAAAAAAACGCTTGGTTTTTCAAACGAAGCCAAGGAATCCACAGTGAGCGGACTGTGAAATTTCTTGTTTAACAATTTATAATAATAATAATAGTTAATAATAAGAATAATAATTAGAATAATAATAAGAATAATAATAATAAGAATAATAATAATAATAATAATAATAAGAATAATAATAAGAATAAGAATAAGAAGAATAACAATAAGAGTAACAATACAAAGAAGAATAACAATAAGAATAAGAGGAATAACAATAAGAAATCAGGTCTCAGCACCAATCCCACATGCTCTCTGTCCCTCCCTTGCCATGGGAGCCCACACACACACACACACACACACACACACACACACACACACACACACACACACACACACACACACACACACACACACACACACACACACACACACACACAACACCTCTATCTCTACCCAGGAATAGGAGGCTCAGCTCTGGTGTGTGTGTTTCCAGCTTCCCCCTACAGGCCCCCACACACACAACACCTCTATCTCTACCCAGGAATAGGAGGCTCAGCTCTGGGATGAGTGTTTCCAGCTTCCCCCTATAGGCCCACACACACACAAGTCCTCTGTCTCTACCCAGGAATAGGAGGCTCAGCACTGTTGTGTGTGTTTCCAGCTTCCCCCTATAGTCCCCACACACAAAATACCTCTATTTCTACCCAGGAAAAGGAGGCTCAGCTCTGGTGTGTGTGTTTCCAGCTTCCCCCTATAGGCCCCCACACACACACACACACAACACCTCTATCTCTACCCAGGAATAGGAGGCTCAGCTCTGGGATGAGTGTTTCCAGCTTCCCCCTATGGGCCCAAACACACAAGTCCTCTGTCTCTACCCAGGAATAGGAGGCTCAGCACTGGTGTGTGTGTGTTTCCAGCTTCCCCCTATAGTCCCCACACACAAAATACCTCTATTTCTACCCAGGAAAAGGAGGCTCAGCTCTGGTGTGTGTGTTTCCAGCTTCCCCCTATAGTCCCCACACACAAAATACCTCTATTTCTACCCAGGAAAAGGAGGCTCAGCTCTGGTGTGTGTGTTTCCAGCTTCCCCCTATAGGCCCCCCCCCACACACACAACACCTCTATCTCTACCCAGGAATAGGAGGCTCAGCTCTGGGAGGAGTGTTTCCAGCTTCCCCCTATAGGCCCAAACACACAAGTCCTCTGTCTCTACCCAGGAATAGGAGGCTCAGCACTGGTGTGTGTGTGTGTTTCCAGCTTCCCCCTATAGTCCCCACACACAAAATACCTCTATTTCTACCCAGGAAAAGGAGGCTCAGCTCTGGTGTGTGTGTTTCCAGCTTCCCCCTATAGGCCCCCCCACACACACACAACACCCCTATCTCTACCCAGGAATAGGAGG
>NW_027641553.1:0-5000 GCF_949987615.1 Pollachius pollachius
AAAGCGAGCGAGAGAGGGCAAAATAGAGAGATGGGGGAGGAAGGGAGAGAGCTGGTAGTGCGATAGGAGAGAACCCACCTGTGTAGGCACAGAGTGAAACCCCTTCTCCATCTCTGGGCCTATCTTCACTTCCCACACACACGCTCTCCTGTGTCCCCCTTCCTCCCTCACCTCTCCCGCTTCTGCCTCTCTCCCCCATTGTGCTCAGCCCCACCTACAACCCACACCGCACTACTTCCAGATGGGCCCGGCAGATAGAGAGGGAGGGATTATGGGTTTTGGAGAAGGCGGCCAAAGAGAAAGACACTCACGCTGATTGCTGGCATTTCCATTTCACGCCAAGGTCGATTCGAAGACGCTCTCGCTCTCTCGCAAAGACCACCAGTATGTATATGTATACACAGACGAGCTGGGAAGCTGAGAATGTGTCCGATGTTTAGTAAACACCCAAGGGTGGTGAGTTGGTTTGGGGGGGGGGGGGTTAAAAGCTTGTGGGGCAGAGAACGAAGACAGGACAGGAGTCATTTCCCATGACATTTTGTTTTGTTTTACTTTTACCTGGCTGGCACAACGACTGGCTCTGCATCTTATCATAATGAACTGGAATACCAGGTTTTAAGTCCTGCATTTTCTGATGCCTGCACTGTAAGACTTTTATGTAAATTGATCGCGAAATGTTAATGGTAAGCTACTGTTTTTATATTATACAGTGATATTACTATAAATAGAGAGTACCTTACTGGCGAAACTTGCAAGTACATTCCTGCACTATACAGTGTTGCAGTGCATAAAAAAGAAGAGAAGAATCCATGTGTGATGCAGCAGCAGATGAACAATGGATGAGGACATGAGCACATGAGACAGTACATGAACACATGACTCGAGACAGTACATGAGACAGTACATGAACACATGAGACAGTACGTGAGATAGTAATTAGACAGTACATGAACACACAAGACAGTTCATGAGACAGTACGTGAGATAGTAATTAGACAGTACATGAACACATGAGACAGTTCATGAGACAGTACATGAGGGCATGAGACAGTAGATGAGGACATGAGGCAGTACATGAGGACATGAAAGAAGCCAGGCCTTGGGGGAGGTTTCGGCTGACAGGGCTAACCAGCGGATGAAAATGGAGACAAGCATTTGGCTTCTATTTCCTCTGTCACGCTTTGCCGCACTGTGAACCATGAATAGATGACCTCTGTCCAAATCCATGGACCTAGCCATCTACAGTAAACACAGGGGAGCGAGATTCACCAGAAGTGTTTGGAAACAAGAGAGAGCGGGGGGGGGGGGGGGGGGGCTTTTATTGTGTTGAATCAGAGACAAGCGACGTGAAGGTCACGGAGAAAGTGTTGGCTGCGCTTTTTGACGGGGGCCTGTGTGCGGTGGATGTGGTCAGCAGTCACAGCGCCTTCCTCTGTGAAGAGGCGAACACTGAAAAGGCCAACGAGCGGTCTACAGTTAGGGGATAGCCCCCCCCCACCAAAACCACCTCACCACCCCCAGAGTTCACACCTCTCTGCCTATTTCTGTCTCTCTCTCTCTCTCTCTCTCCTCTCTCTCTCTCTCCTCTCTCTCTCTCTCTCTCTCTCTCTCGCTCTCTCAATCTCTCTCTCTTCCACCTCACACTCTGCTCTTCTTTATCTTTCGGAAGGTCAGAACAAGGGACGCTTGCATCATCAACATCATCGTCATCGTCATCAGCATCATCGTCACCATCGTCATCATCATCCTCATCGTCATGGTAACCCCTCACCCTCCCTGCTCGCTAGCGTGTGAGAAGGTGGAGGGTCGAGTGGTGGAGTGAGGGGGCTGTGTTGTGTTGGCCCGCCACATGCTCTGCTGTTATGGGCTCCACATTTAGCAGCAGGAAGTGACCTCAGCAGTCAGTGTTTATCCTGACCGTCCCCTCGGCGTCCTCAGCGTCAGAGAGAGAAGGAGAGAGAGAGAGAGAGAGAAAGAGAGAGAGAGAGAGAGAGAGAGAGAGAGATGAGAGAGAGAGAGAAGGAGAGAGAGAGAGAGAGAGAGAGAGAGAGAGAGAGAGAAGGAGAGAGAGAGAGAGAGAGAGACAAACAGAAGGATTGAGTGGAAAATAAAGTGTCAAATATGTAGTCGTTTGTGTGCGTAGTAGTGGTATGTGTGCGCACGTATGCATAGCTATGTGAACCCAGTGTACCCGTGTGTGTGTGAGTGTGTGTCTGTGTGTGTTTATTTGACAGAGAGAGAGAGAAACACAGAAGTATATATTAACGTCTGAGCTTAAGTTAAGTATCTGTAGTTGTTAGCACAGAGTATTAGTGGTATGTTTGTGCAGTGGTATGCATGCTTTCATGTGTCTATGTACGTACATGTTTATGTGTGGGCTTATGCATGATTATACGCGTCCATGCACCTACATGTGTGTGTATAGATGGCTCTGAGTAGCTACTTGTGTGTATGTGTGTGTGTGTGTGTGCATGTGTGTGTTTGTATGTGCTTGGATCTCAGGTGGCAGTCAGTCAGGAGCACAGACGCACGGCCATGCCTCGGATAGATGTCAGCGTCTGCTTGTTTGACGTCACCCTGGCCCTGCACACACACACTGACATACGCGCGCACACCGCACGCACGCACCCACGCACGCACGCACGCACGCACACACACACACACACACACTCACTCAGCAGATATCTCGTGTGACACGCCGGTCTGGAATAAGCAACCGATGCCAGAGAAGGGTTATCAGTTCACAATACACACACACACACACTAACACAAATACACACACATACACACACACACAAACACATACACACACAGACACAAATGTACACACACACACACACACACACACACAGACACAAATACACACAAATACACACACACACATACACACACAAATCCCATGAGAAGGGTTTTGGTTCACAACACTCACACACACAAACACACAGACAGAAAAACACACACACAAACGCAAACACGTACACAAACACACAGCCACAATCGTATATATAGATATATATATATATATACATATACATACATAAACAAAACACCACATGAATAAGAAAACAGGAATCCAAACAGCCGTTTGTCCTTGCTGCTCCGTCAGAGAGCAACGAACGTTGGAAGACTGATGGAAACACAAACATAAGCAAAAACAATATCAACACAGAGCAGGGAATATGAGAAAGCGATGCGAGGAGGAGTGACCATAACTCTGCTTTGTTATGACACAAAACAACAGCCGGGTTGGAGGGAAAACACACTGAAAGTTGGAACGACCGAGGGAGGAAAATGTCTGAATGAAAGATAAACAGAGAGAGGCAGCTAGAACAACAGCGAGCGCAGTTCCCTGACCGAGCGGCAGAGCCCTGCAATATCCATTTAGCTCAGCAATAAAACAAAAACACAAAGGTGGAGAGACAACCTCCCTGATCTTCTGTCCGGCTCAATATGAGATTCCTATAAACACACAACTCACCGATCGTGAGGGATCGTACACAACCGATGAGTAAATTATATTGGACGGGCTTTCGGGTTACCAAATTGAATATTGATAGTGGCGAAAAATCAATATCACGCAACAAATAACTTATGGTGAGGGGGTGGAGCTGTAAAAATTAAGTTTTGTGAGGAAGCGTGTTGATCTCCCTCTCTAACGGTAGACTGCAGCTGCTACTCCTACTCAACTCCAGCCCACCACAGTCTCTCTGCTGTATTTTATATTTATTTCAATATCAATGTGATAAAAACTCACACAGCCAACCAGCTCTATTTGAAACTGCCTAGCAACACCTGACGCAGAATACCAGCCAATGGTAAACTCCGGCTGGCCCCATCATTGCCATGCATTACGTTCCTTCTCCTTCGATCGGGGACCAGATCCATGGCGTCCGGGGGCCCGACCGAGAGGGGCCCGCGCTGGCCTTCCAGTAGTCATACAGGAGGGGGTGGCAGAATGTGCAATGGCTGCACAGAGGGTTTGTTTAAGGCTACGGCTCTGTGTGTGTTGACACAGCTGCCATGGAGGGGGAAGTGGGGGGGGGGATGGATGGGAGCGACCTGGGGGGGAGGAAGGGGGAGGGATGGTTGATGGAAACTGGGAGATTTGGCGTAGAACGGCCTTGTGCTCTGGTGTCAAAAGGGGTGACTGTGAAGTGAATGATGATGATGTTGAATGGTGTGTGAGTGTGTGTGTGTATGTGTGTGTGTGTGTGTGTGTGTGTGTGTGTGTGTGTGTGTGTGTGTGTGTGTGTGTGTGTGCGCGCGCGCGCTTGAGTGCATGTGTGTGTGCATGTGTCCGTGTCTGTGTTTGCATAGTGGAAAAGAGGCTGAACAGAGACTCTGTTTTCAACGTTATCAGCCTGCATCCTTCAGGGTGACCCCTAAGGCTCTCATCAGCAAATTATGGGTTTTTGGGTGTCTGTGCATGTGCATGTGTGTGTGTGTGTGTGTGTGTGTGTGTGTGTGTGTGTGTGTGTGTGTGTGTGTGTGTGTGTGTGTGTGTGTGTGTGTGTGTGTGTGTGTGTGTTTGTGTGGGTGCATGAAATGATTTGTGAAGAGGAAGTTTTGATGCAGCTACTCACCAACCCATGACTTACCTTTCACATGATCTGAAAGCAGCCGCTAAGACCCTAGCTTACTGTACTCATAATACTTATAATACTCATTTTGATACAAAGAATGGTGGAAGACACATTTGAACCACTTCCTGTTCCTTACACGTAAGTGTTTCCAGATAGCGTCAAGAAATGACAGAAAGAATATCATACCCACCGCTGATACACATACATACATTTACATTCAGGGCATTTAGCAGATGCATTTATCCAAAGCGACTTACAATACGTACATTTGTCAGAAGAAAGAGAAACAACAATGTATCGCTGCCGGTACACTGATGTACCATCACTTCGTTATTCGGTTATAGCAACCCCTCTTCCTCAACAGACACACCGAAGATTGCAATAAGGAGATTCTCTATTTCTCCTTCCTGCCGCATC
>NW_027641553.1:10000-15907 GCF_949987615.1 Pollachius pollachius
ACACACAAACACACACACACACAAGCACACACACACGTACACACATACACACACACACACATGCACATACCAAGTCACACTCACATAAACACACACACACACAAAATTGCACACAGACATTCGCGTACACACTCATAAACACAAACGCATACAAACACACACACACACCCAAACATGCACACCAAGTCACACACACACACGCACACACACACACACACACACACACACACACACATAAACAGACAAGCACACACACATATACACAGGAGTAAGCGCACATTGCAAACAAGCACAGATAGTGTTCACATGCACACACACGTTCATATTTTAGCGAGAAGGCAGACGTGGAGCGCAGCATTACCGCCTACTGTACCGTGAACCCGCTGGCTCCGCGCGCAGTACCTTAGCATGACCACAGGGGGAACCTCCGCCCCCCCGGCACATGGGAAGAAACTGACCTGTTTTATTTTGGCAGCCAAACCGACACTTGTATGTAAATAAGGCGTGTCAACCGGGATAAGCCATGATTGATGGTAAACTGTACGTGCCATTTTTTGTTGTTGAAATCACATGTTTGCTGTGAAGTGGTTCGAGAGACCCGCAATTAAGATGGGAGGGCTTCCGTCATTGTTGTCGTGCATTCGCCAGTGATAAAATAATGGTGGCTTTTCTTCTTTTTTTTTTCCCGCGTCAACATTTCTTTCATAATATAAAAAATATGTTCTTTTGCTGTGTTGTTGTGAAAACCACACAGTCAAACAATGTCATTATACAATCCTAACAATCATCTGTCATCCATCACACATGCACATACATCTGCCCGGCCACCATCTGCTGCTGGTTTCCTTCTCCCCTCACACGCAGCGACATGTTTCAACGGCCAGTCCCTGATATATTTGAACACTGTTTCTGACTGGGCTCCGCTGAAAGGCAGCGTGTGGATAGAAATGACTTTACAGCATTGTATTATTTCTATGGGGTACGCGTGTGTGTGTATGTTTATTTGCGTGTTTGTGTGGGTGTGTTGCTGCGTGTGTCTGTGTGCACGCGCACATGCAGCGATTGTGCGCACGTGTGTTCGATCTTACAATTTGTATGCGATGAAGTTCACTGTGTCCGTCTGTTGGTGTGTTTGTGATTATACCGAAATCGTTGTTCTGTCTGCCTCTCCAGCCTCTGTGTGTTCAGTGTGTGTGTGTGTGTGTGTGTGTGTGTGTGTGTATGTGTATGTGTGTGTATGTGTGTGTATGTGTGTGGATGTGTATGTGTGTGTATGTGTGTGTATGTGCATGTGTATGTGTGTGTGTGTGTGTGTGTGTGTGTGTGTGCCACGTGTGTGTGTGTGTGTGTGTGTGTGTGTGCCACGTGTGTGTGTGTGTGTGTGTGTCTGTGTGTGTGTGTGTGTGTGTGTGTGTGATAGGCTGAATGAGAGTGTGTGGGCCTGACCCATTATCTGACCGCCCACTGCTCACATACACACACATAGACAGAGCGGCTCAGCGAGCGTGCAGTTTGTGTGTGCGTGCGTGTGTGTGCATGTGTATATGTGTGTTTTTGTACTTTTCGAGGTAACTGTAACCGCTTCTGTTCCAGCTCACTGTTTCAGTTATCGTCTGTCTCTCTCTCTCTCTCTCTCTCTCTCTCTCTCTCTCTCTCTTTCTCTTTCACACTACCTGTCTCCTTCTCGCTCTCTCTCTCTCTCTCTCTCTCTCGCTCTCTCTCTCTTTCTCTTTCACACTACCTGTCTCCTTATCGCTCTTATCTCTGTCTCTGTCTCTCTCTCTCTCTTTCTCTCTCTCTCTCTCTCTCTCTCTCGCTCTCTCTCTCTCTCTCTCTCTCTCTCTTTCTCTTTCACACTACCTGTCTCCTTATCGCTCTTATCTCTGTCTCTCTCTCTCTCTCTCTCGCTCTCTCTCTCTCCCTCTCTCTCTCTCTGATACATACATGAATGTATTTCTCGATGTCTGCATGTGTGCATGCATATGCAGTGATTAATAAATATGTTTCTTAATGAGCACGACGTACCTCTGTCACACATGACCCTCACCCTGGCTTCAGGGTCGATGCTGTGCATTATAATATGCACTCAGGGGACGGTGTGTCTGTGTGTGTTTACGCATGTCTATGAGTCTGTGTCTTAATGTGTGTCTGAGTATATGTGTTTCAGTATGTGTGTACGCGTCTGTATCGTTGTGCATGTGAGTTTTTATGTGTTTATGTGTATGTGTGTGTTAGTATGCACAAACACAAGTTTGTGTGTGTGAGTGTGTATGTGTGTGTCACTATGGACAAACACAAGCTTGTGTGTGTGTGTGTGTGTGTGTGTGTGTGTGTGTGTGTGTGTGTGTGTGTGTGTGTGTGTGTGTGAGTGTGTGTGCGCACGTTTGCATGCAGAACTCTCCAGTCTGTTGATAACGAGAGCCCTGAGCAGTCCCCATACCACACCTAACCGATCCAGTAATTGCTTTTCCTCCTCTGCATTTATCTTCATCTTCTCCGGCCTGTCATGTTAGCTGAGCCGGGCCCAGGCCCGCCCCAGCCTGGGAGCCAACCCGGGCCTGGGAGCCAACCCGGGCCCGGGCGGCGCGCTCCCCGGCTTGGGGAGAGCTGAGAATGAGCCACGCATGCCCGGCATGTTCCAGTCCAGCAGGTCTGGCTTTTGGCCCGAGTGGTTAAATAGGGGGGTGGTGGAGGGGGTGAAGGTGGTGGAGGAGTAGGAGGAGGGAGCGGAGGAAGGTGGGGGAGAAGGAGGAGGAGGAAGGGGGAGGGGGGGAGGAGGTGGAGGTGGAGGAGGAGTTGGAGAGAGCAGGGGGATGAGGAGGAGGAGGAAGGAAGGGGGAGAAGGAGGAGGAGGAAGGGGGAAGGGGAGGAGGTGGAGGTGGAGGAGGAGTTGGAGAGAGCAGGGGGATGAGGAGGAGGAGGAAGGAAGGGGGAGAAGAAGAAGGAAGGAGGGGGAGAAGAAGGAGGAAAAGGTGGAGCAGGGGGAGGAAGGGGGAGGAAGGAGCGGGAGAAGGAGGAGGAGGAGGAAAGAGGGGGGAGGAGGAGGAAGGGGGGAGAGGGGGCGGAGGAGGCAGGGCGAGGGGGGGAGGAGGAGGCAGAGGAGGAGGAAGGGGAGAAGGAGGAGTATTAGGAAGGAGGGGGAGAAGGAGGAGGAAGAGGAGGTGGTGGAGGAGGAAGAAGGAGGGGCAGAAAAACGAGGAGGAGGAGGAGGAGGAGGAGGAGGAAGCGGAAGATCTAAGTGGGCAGGAGAGGAAGGGCATGATTAGAGCTAGATCAAAAAGTGTTTGAGACAAAGCGCCGGACCAGAAGGAGAGTGAGAGACGGTGAGAGAGTGAGAGTGTGTGAGAGAGAGAAAGAGTGAAGCGCGGGGTAAGACAGAGGGAGAGATGATGAAAAGGGACAAAGGAAAGGTAGGGCCACTATTCTAACAAGCTCTCTCACGCCCTGTTTGGTTGACAATGCTTGAGGCCTTCAAGGCTCTTTGTCAGCCCAGGTTGTCGGTGAACGACCACAAAGGAAATTAAAAATGACAGTTCAATTTGAATAGCTAATGATAGCCTATGGTGGGGTTTTGCTTAACACAAGTTTACAGCACAGACACACACACACACACACATTCACACATACAAATTTCTCCCTAGATATAAACAAATGGCCTCCTTTTTCAGTGCAAATAATGGTGTAGGTGTGGGTTTGAGTTTGTGCGTGTGTTTGTGTGTGCGTGTGTATTTATGTTTGTGTAAGTGCGTGTGTGTATGTGTGTGTGTGTGTGACCCGTGCGTTTGTGTATGGATGTGTGTACAGTATTGCCACTGGTGGTCATAGAGCCTACCATGTGACTCTATTACGGTCTCTAATGTGGTGAACTCAGGCGAGGAGTAGTTTAGAAATGTAAACTTTTCACCTGCCCACCCTTCACGTGTTTTGCGTGTCAATTTAACCGCCCCCACACGCATACAAACACACACACACACACACACACACACACACACACACACACACACACTATTTCAATGCCTTTGTGTTGACCTTTCTGAAGCAAGTGACAGACTAATCACATCACTACTCCAGACTCCCTCATCATCCATCACAGAGCCCCTCTATATGATCCCCACCCCCCCTATCTCCATTTACAGACCCAGACACACAGACCAGGGGCCGGGTGCTTCAGACAGGCTGGGCTGGGGTGGAGGGGTGGTGTTGGGGCCCTTCAGGATGAAATGAATTGTGCCTATGCCATCATCTCTCCATATAAAACTATCATAGCTTTGACTATGCAAATCCATGGAGAGAGAGAGAGACAGAGAGAAGAGACAGAGAGAGAGGGGAGAGAGAGAGAGAGAGAGAGAGAGAGAGAGAGAGAGAGAGAGAGAGAAGAAAGAGGAGAGAGACAGAGAGAGGAGAGAGAGGAGAGAGAAAGGGAGAATTGGATGGCAGCAGGTGGTGTTGAAGGATAGTCTGGCAGCAATGGGGTGACAGCAATACACACACACACACACACACACACACACACACACACACACACACTTATATATATATAAATCCCCGCCCCCTCCCCCTCCTGTCCTGCTGCCTTGTCCGTCAGACGTTGGGTTGAGAGCAGGCCCACCGAGAGACAAAAGCGCATTATGCCCTGTGCTGTATCAACATGGTCTATAAAGAGAGATAATGGGAACATACTGGATAACCTTGGGAGGACCGAGCATTGTCAGACAGACAGCCTCATTGTTCCCGTTCGCGGCGCAGAGCGCAGTCTATTCTCGGGCCGTTTTGCATAAAACACGTTCTTAATTGAATTAGCTTCAAGCGGCAGCCGAGTGCAAACGAGTAAAAGGGTTGGAGACGGCAGGACGGCCTGCCCGCCTGCTCCTCGTGGGGGCTTCTTCAGAGAACGACGCGTGTACGAGAGTGCGTTGTGTTTTCGCAAAAAGGGTACGTCGAAGCCGAACGCAAAAATAAACTCGGGGGGGGAAGGGGTACGACAAAGAGAGTGTTTTGTGATCACCCAGATGGCACGAGGACTTCAGACTCAAAAAGGGACTGGAAAAAAAAAGAAAACAGGAGGAATAACGTTCAGCCAAAAAAACAGATGGAAATCCCACTCGTCTGCGTGCCTCCTCTTCCTAAACCCCCTACTCCCTGCTCCTCCTCTCCTCTCTCAACTCCTCGCTGCTCGTCCATCCTTTACCCCGCCACCGCAAACCCCACGCACTCTCGCCCTCTCTCTCTCTCTCTCTCTTTCTCTCACCCTCCCTCTTGCTGTCTCTCTTTCCCGCTCTCCCTACTTCTCTCATCCTCACCCTTGCACTCTCTCTCTTTTTGTCCCTCCCTCTCCCTATCCTCCTCTTGCTTTCTCTCCCTCCCTCTCTCTCTCTCCCTCTCTCTCCCTTCTCCCTCCCTCTCTCTCCCTCCCTCTCTCTCCCTCCCTCTCTCTCTCTCTCCCTCTCCCTCTCTCTCCCTCTCTCTCCCTCTTTCTCTCTCTCTCTCTCTCTCTCTCTCTCTCTCCCTTCTCCCTCTCCCTCTCTCTCCCTCTCTCTCTCTCTCCCCCGCTCAGCCGTCCTCCCACGTCGGGCTGCTGAACAGATGCAGTCGGTGCACCTCGACTTAGCAGAAGTAGAAGCAAATTATAAAAAGGAGCGAAGAAGAGAGAGAGAGAGGCAGGGAGGGTGAAGTGCTGAGAGGAGAGGAAGCCGAGCCCGGAACACACTAAAAATACATCAGGGTGAGAGAGAAACACTGAAGTGCCTTAAAATAGCCGGTCAAACAAAGACATGAATAAACCACAACGTGAATGTTGGAGCTTTCTTTGAGGCAGCCCTCGTTTTGTCTTTTCCCCACATACACAACCATACACACACACACACACACACACCTACTCTCTCTCTCTCTCATACTCTCTCTCGTACT
>NW_027641552.1:0-135875 GCF_949987615.1 Pollachius pollachius
AGTGCTTCTCTCGCTCTGAAAAGCATTTTGCACACATAAAAACTTGACATGTGAATATTTCTGTTACTTTCAATGGAAACGTGTTATTATGCTTACAAAAGGGTTATTTAATCATAAACCACCATTTGGGAGTGAATTCCATTAGTTTTGATCAATATCAACATTGTAAGGTAAAAATCACATTGTTGGTCAAAAAGTGCTTCTCTCGCTCTGAAAAGCATTTTGCACACATAAAAACTTGACATGTGAATATTTCTGTTACTTTCAATGGAAACGTGTTATTATGCTTACAAAAGGGTTATTTGAGCATAAACCACCATTTGGGAGTGAATTCCATTAGTTTTGAGCATTATCAAACATTGTAAGGTAAAAATCACATTGTTGGTCAAAAAGTGCTTCTCTCGCTCTGAAAAGCATTTTGCACGCATAAAAACTTGACATGTGAATATTTCTGTTTCTTTCAATTCAAACGTGTTATTCTGCTTACAAAAGGGTTATTTAAGCATAAACCACCATTTGGGAGTGAATTCCATAGTTTTGAGCAATATCAAAATTGAAAGGTCAGAATCACATGTTGGTCAAAAAGTGCTTCTCTCGCTCTGAAAAGCATTTTGCACACATAAAAACTTGACATGTGAATATTTCTGTTACTTTCAATGGAAACGTGTTATTATGCTTACAAAAGGGTTATTTAAGCATAAACCACCATTTGGGAGTGAATTCCATTAGTTTTGAGCAATATCAACATTGTAAGGTAAAAATCACATTGTTGGTCAAAAAGTGCTTCTCTCGCTCTGAAAAGCATTTTGCACGCATAAAAACTTGACATGTGAATATTTCTGTTTCTTTCAATGGAAACGTGTTATTATGCTTACAAAAGGGTTATTTAAGCATAAACCACCATTTGGGAGTGAATTCCATTAGTTTTGAGCAATATCAAAATTTAAAGGTCAGAGTCACATTGTTGGTCAAAAAGTGCTTCTCTCGCTCTGAAAAGCATTTTGCACACATAAAAACTTGACATGTGAATATTTCTGTTTCTTTCAATGGAAACGTGTTATTATGCTTACAAAAGGGTTATTTAAGCATAAACCACCATTTGGGAGTGAATTCCATTAGTTTTGAGCAATATCAAAATTGAAAGGTCAGAGTCACATTGTTGGTCAAAAAGTGCTTCTCTCGCTCTGAAAAGCATTTTGCACACATAAAAACTTGACATGTGAATATTTCTGTTACTTTCAATGGAAACGTGTTATTATGCTTACAAATGGGTTATTTAAGCTTAAACCACCATTTGGGAGTGAATTCCATTAGTTTTGAGCAATATCAACATTGTAAGGTAAAAATCACATTGTTGGTCAAAAAGTGCTTCTCTCGCTCTGAAAAGCATTTGCACGCATAAAAACTTGACATGTGAATATTTCTGTTTCTTTCAATGGAAACGTGTTATTATGCTTACAAAAGGGTTATTTAAGCATAAACCACCATTTGGGAGTGAATTCCATTAGTTTTGAGCAATATCAAAATTTAAAGGTCAGAGTCACATTGTTGGTCAAAAATTGCTTCTCTCGCTCTGAAAAGCATTTTGCACACATAAAAACTTGACATGTGAATATTTCTGTTTCTTTCAATGGAAACGTGTTATTATGCTTACAAAAGGGTTATTTAAGCATAAACCACCATTTGGGAGTGAATTCCATTAGTTTTGAGCAATATCAAAATTGAAAGGTCAGAGTCACATTGTTGGTCAAAAAGTGCTTCTCTCGCTCTGAAAAGCATTTTGCACGCATAAAAACTTGACATGTGAATATTTCTGTTTCTTTCAATGGAAACGTGTTATTATGCTTACAAAAGGGTTATTTAAGCATAAACCACCATTTGGGAGTGAATTCCATTAGTTTTGAGCAATATCAAAATTGAAAGGTCAGAATCACATTGTTGGTCAAAAAGTGCTTCTCTCGCTCTGAAAAGCATTTTGCACACATAAAAACTAGAAACGTGAATATTTCTGTTACTTTCAATGGAAACGTGTTATTATGCTTACAAAAGGGTTATTTAAGCATAAACCACCATTTGGGAGTGAATTCCATTAGTTTTGAGCAATATCAACATTGTAAGGTAAAAATCACATTGTTGGTCAAAAAGTGCTTCTCTCGCTCTGAAAAGCATTTTGCACACATAAAAACTTGACATGTGAATATTTCTGTTACTTTCAATGGAAACGTGTTATTATGCTTACAAAAGGGTTATTTAAGCATAAACCACCATTTGGAGTGAATTCCATTAGTTTTGAGCAATATCAACATTGTAAGGTAAAAATCACATTGTTGGTCAAAAAGTGCTTCTCTCTCTCTGAAAAGCATTTTGCACGCATAAAAACTTGACATGTGAATATTTCTGTTTCTTTCAATGGAAACGTGTTATTATGCTTACAAAAGGGTTATTTAAGCATAAACCACCATTTGGGAGTGAATTCCATTAGTTTTGAGCAATATCAAATTTAAAGGTCAGAGTCACATTGTTGGTCAAAAAGTGCTTCTCTCGCTCTGAAAAGCATTTTGCACACATAAAAACTTGACATGTGAATATTTCTGTTTCTTTCAATGGAACGTGTTATTAATGCTTACAAAAGGGTTATTTAAGCATAAACCACCATTTGGGAGTGAATTCCATTAGTTTTGAGCAATATCAAAATTGAAAGGTCAGAATCACATTGTTGGTCAAAAAGTGCTTCTCTCGCTCTGAAAAGCATTTTGCACACATAAAAACTTGACATGTGAATATTTCTGTTACTTTCAATGGAAACGTGTTATTATGCTTACAAAAGGGTTATTTAAGCATAAACCACCATTTGGGAGTGAATTCCATTAGTTTTGAGCAATATCAACATTGTAAGGTAAAAATCACATTGTTGGTCAAAAAGTGCTTCTCTCGCTCTGAAAAGCATTTTGCACACATAAAAAACTAGAAACGTGAATATTTCTGTTACTTTCAATGGAAACGTGTTATTATGCTTACAAAAGGGTTATTTAAGCATAAACCACCATTTGGGAGTGAATTCCATTAGTTTTGAGCAATATCAACATTGTAAGGTAAAAATCACATTGTTGGTCAAAAAGTGCTTCTCTCGCTCTGAAAAGCATTTTGCACACATAAAAACTTGACATGTGAATATTTCTGTTACTTTCAATGGAAACGTGTTATTATGCTTACAAAGGGTTATTTAAGCATAAACCACCATTTGGGAGTGAATTCCATTAGTTTTGAGCAATATCAAAATTGAAAGGTCAGAGTCACATTGTTGGTCAAAAAGTGCTTCTCTCGCTCTGAAAAGCATTTTGCACGCATAAAAACTTGACATGTGAATATTTCTGTTTCTTAATGGAAACGTGTTATTATGCTTACAAAAGGGTTATTTAAGCATAAACCACCATTTGGGAGTGAATTCCATTAGTTTTGAGCAATATCAAAATTGAAAGGTCAGAATCACATTGTTGGTCAAAAAGTGCTTCTCTCGCTCTGAAAAGCATTTTGCACACATAAAAACTTGACATGTGAATATTTCTGTTACTTTCAATGGAAACGTGTTATTATGCTTACAAAAGGGTTATTTAATCATAAACCACCATTTGGGAGTGAATTCCATTAGTTTTGATCAATATCAACATTGTAAGGTAAAAATCACATTGTTGGTCAAAAAGTGCTTCTCTCGCTCTGAAAAGCATTTTGCACACATAAAAACTTGACATGTGAATATTTCTGTTACTTTCAATGGAAACGTGTTATTATGCTTACAAAAGGGTTATTTAAGCATAAACCACCATTTGGGAGTGAATTCCATTAGTTTTGAGCAATATCAACATTGTAAGGTAAAATCACATTGTTGGTCAAAAAGTGCTTCTCTCGCTCTGAAAAGCATTTTGCACGCATAAAAACTTGACATGTGAATATTTCTGTTTCTTTCAATTCAAACGTGTTATTCTGCTTACAAAAGGGTTATTTAAGCATAAACCACCATTTGGGAGTGAATTCCATTAGTTTTGAGCAATATCAAAATTGAAAGGTCAGAATCACATTGTTGGTCAAAAAGTGCTTCTCTCGCTCTGAAAAGCATTTTGCACACATAAAAACTTGACATGTGAATATTTCTGTTACTTTCAATGGAAACGTGTTATTATGCTTACAAAAGGGTTATTTAAGCATAAACCACCATTTGGGAGTGAATTCCATTAGTTTTGAGCAATATCAACATTGTAAGGTAAAAATCACATTGTTGGTCAAAAAGTGCTTCTCTCGCTCTGAAAAGCATTTTGCACGCATAAAAACTTGACATGTGAATATTTCTGTTTCTTTCAATGGAAACGTGTTATTATGCTTACAAAAGGGTTATTTAAGCATAAACCACCATTTGGGAGTGAATTCCATTAGTTTTGAGCAATATCAAAATTTAAAGGTCAGAGTCACATTGTTGGTCAAAAAGTGCTTCTCTCGCTCTGAAAAGCATTTTGCACACATAAAAACTTGACATGTGAATATTTCTGTTTCTTTCAATGGAAACGTGTTATTATGCTTACAAAAGGGTTATTTAAGCATAAACCACCATTTGGGAGTGAATTCCATTAGTTTTGAGCAATATCAAAATTGAAAGGTCAGAATCACATTGTTGGTCAAAAAGTGCTTCTCTCGCTCTGAAAAGCATTTTGCACACATAAAAACTTGACATGTGAATATTTCTGTTACTTTCAATGGAAACGTGTTATTATGCTTACAAAAGGGTTATTTAAGCATAAACCCACCATTTGGGAGTGAATTCCATTAGTTTTGAGCAATATCAACATTGTAAGGTAAAAATCACATTGTTGGTCAAAAAGTGCTTCTCTCGCTCTGAAAAGCATTTTGCACGCATAAAAACTTGACATGTGAATATTTCTGTTTCTTTCAATTCAAACGTGTTATTCTGCTTACAAAAGGGTTATTTAAGCATAAACCACCATTTGGGAGTGAATTCCATTAGTTTTGAGCAATATCAAAATGAAAGGTCAGAATCACATTGTTGGTCAAAAAGTGCTTCTCTCGCTCTGAAAAGCATTTTGCACACATAAAAACTAGAAACGTGAATATTTCTGTTACTTTCAATGGAAACGTGTTATTATGCTTACAAAAGGGTTATTTAAGCATAAACCACCATTTGGGAGTGAATTCCATTAGTTTTGAGCAATATCAACATTGTAAGGTAAAAATCACATTGTTGGTCAAAAAGTGCTTCTCTCGCTCTGAAAAGCATTTTGCACACATAAAAACTTGACATGTGAATATTTCTGTTACTTTCAATGGAAACGTGTTATTATGCTTACAAAAGGGTTATTTAAGCATAAACCACCATTTGGGAGTGAATTCCATTAGTTTTGAGCAATATCAACATTGTAAGGTAAAAATCACATTGTTGGTCAAAAAGTGCTTCTCTCTCTCTGAAAAGCATTTTGCACGCATAAAAACTTGACATGTGAATATTTCTGTTTCTTTCAATGGAAACGTGTTATTATGCTTACAAAAGGGTTATTTAAGCATAAACCACCATTTGGGAGTGAATTCCATTAGTTTTGAGCAATATCAAAATTTAAAGGTCAGAGTCACATTGTTGGTCAAAAAGTGCTTCTCTCGCTCTGAAAAGCATTTTGCACACATAAAAACTTGACATGTGAATATTTCTGTTTCTTTCAATGGAAACGTGTTATTATGCTTACACAAGGGTTATTTAAGCATAAACCACCATTTGGGAGTGAATTCCATTAGTTTTGAGCAATATCAAAATTGAAAGGTCAGAATCACATTGTTGGTCAAAAAGTGCTTCTCTCGCTCTGAAAAGCATTTTGCACACATAAAAACTTGACATGTGAATATTTCTGTTACTTTCAATGGAAACGTGTTATTATGCTTACAAAAGGGTTATTTAAGCATAAAACCACCATTTGGGAGTGAATTCCATTAGTTTTGAGCAATATCAACATTGTAAGGTAAAAATCACATTGTTGGTCAAAAAGTGCTTCTCTCGCTCTGAAAAGCATTTTGCACACATAAAAACTAGAAACGTGAATATTTCTGTTACTTTCAATGGAAACGTGTTATTATGCTTACAAAAGGGTTATTTAAGCATAAACCACCATTTGGGAGTGAATTCCATTAGTTTTGAGCAATATCAACATTGTAAGGTAAAAATCACATTGTTGGTCAAAAAGTGCTTCTCTCGCTCTGAAAAGCATTTTGCACACATAAAAACTTGACATGTGAATATTTCTGTTACTTTCAATGGAAACGTGTTATTATGCTTACAAAAGGGTTATTTAAGCATAAACCACCATTTGGGAGTGAATTCCATTAGTTTTGAGCAATATCAAAATTGAAAGGTCAGAGTCACATTGTTGGTCAAAAAGTGCTTCTCTCGCTCTGAAAAGCATTTTGCACGCATAAAAACTTGACATGTGAATATTTCTGTTTCTTTCAATGGAAACGTGTTATTATGCTTACAAAAGGGTTATTTAAGCATAAACCACCATTTGGGAGTGAATTCCATTAGTTTTGAGCAATATCAAAATTGAAAGGTCAGAATCACATTGTTGGTCAAAAAGTGCTTCTCTCGCTCTGAAAAGCATTTTGCACACATAAAAACTTGACATGTGAATATTTCTGTTACTTTCAATGGAAACGTGTTATTATGCTTACAAAAGGGTTATTTAATCATAAACCACCATTTGGGAGTGAATTCCATTAGTTTTGATCAATATCAACATTGTAAGGTAAAAATCACATTGTTGGTCAAAAAGTGCTTCTCTCGCTCTGAAAAGCATTTTGCACACATAAAAACTTGACATGTGAATATTTCTGTTACTTTCAATGGAAACGTGTTATTATGCTTACAAAAGGGTTATTTAAGCATAAACCACCATTTGGGAGTGAATTCCATTAGTTTTGAGCAATATCAACATTGTAAGGTAAAATCACATTGTTGGTCAAAAAGTGCTTCTCTCGCTCTGAAAAGCATTTTGCACGCATAAAAACTTGACATGTGAATATTTCTGTTTCTTTCAATTCAAACGTGTTATTCTGCTTACAAAAGGGTTATTTAAGCATAAACCACCATTTGGGAGTGAATTCCATTAGTTTTGAGCAATATCAAAATTGAAAGGTCAGAAATCACATTGTTGGTCAAAAAGTGCTTCTCTCGCTCTGAAAAGCATTTTGCACACATAAAAACTTGACATGTGAATATTTCTGTTACTTTCAATGGAAACGTGTTATTATGCTTACAAAAGGGTTATTTAAGCATAAACCACCATTTGGGAGTGAATTCCATTAGTTTTGAGCAATATCAACATTGTAAGGTAAAAATCACATTGTTGGTCAAAAAGTGCTTCTCTCGCTCTGAAAAGCATTTTGCACGCATAAAAACTTGACATGTGAATATTTCTGTTTCTTTCAATGGAAACGTGTTATTATGCTTACAAAAGGGTTATTTAAGCATAAACCACCATTTGGGAGTGAATTCCATTAGTTTTGAGCAATATCAAAATTTAAAGGTCAGAGTCACATTGTTGGTCAAAAAGTGCTTCTCTCGCTCTGAAAAGCATTTTGCACACATAAAAACTTGACATGTGAATATTTCTGTTTCTTTCAATGGAAACGTGTTATTATGCTTACAAAAGGGTTATTTAAGCATAAACCACCATTTGGGAGTGAATTCCATTAGTTTTGAGCAATATCAAAATTGAAAGGTCAGAATCACATTGTTGGTCAAAAAGTGCTTCTCTCGCTCTGAAAAGCATTTTGCACACATAAAAACTTGACATGTGAATATTTCTGTTACTTTCAATGGAAACGTGTTATTATGCTTACAAAAGGGTTATTTAAGCTTAAACCACCATTTGGGAGTGAATTCCATTAGTTTTGAGCAATATCAACATTGTAAGGTAAAAATCACATTGTTGGTCAAAAAGTGCTTCTCTCGCTCTGAAAAGCATTTTGCACGCATAAAAACTTGACATGTGAATATTTCTGTTTCTTTCAATGGAAACGTGTTATTATGCTTACAAAAGGGTTATTTAAGCATAAACCACCATTTGGGAGTGAATTCCATTAGTTTTGAGCAATATCAAAATTTAAAGGTCAGAGTCACATTGTTGGTCAAAAAGTGCTTCTCTCGCTCTGAAAAGCATTTTGCACACATAAAAACTTGACATGTGAATATTTCTGTTTCTTTCAATGGAAACGTGTTATTATGCTTACAAAAGGGTTATTTAAGCATAAACCACCATTTGGGAGTGAATTCCATTAGTTTTGAGCAATATCAAAATTGAAAGGTCAGAGTCACATTGTTGGTCAAAAAGTGCTTCTCTCGCTCTGAAAAGCATTTTGCACGCATAAAAACTTGACATGTGAATATTTCTGTTTCTTTCAATGGAAACGTGTTATTATGCTTACAAAAGGGTTATTTAAGCATAAACCACCATTTGGGAGTGAATTCCATTAGTTTTGAGCAATATCAAAATTGAAAGGTCAGAATCACATTGTTGGTCAAAAAGTGCTTCTCTCGCTCTGAAAAGCATTTTGCACACATAAAAACTTGACATGTGAATATTTCTGTTACTTTCAATGGAAACGTGTTATTATGCTTACAAAAGGGTTATTTAAGCATAAACCACCATTTGGGAGTGAATTCCATTAGTTTTGAGCAATATCAACATTGTAAGGTAAAAATCACATTGTTGGTCAAAAAGTGCTTCTCTCGCTCTGAAAAGCATTTTGCACACATAAAAACTAGAAACGTGAATATTTCTGTTACTTTCAATGGAAACGTGTTATTATGCTTACAAAAGGGTTATTTAAGCATAAACCACCATTTGGGAGTGAATTCCATTAGTTTTGAGCAATATCAAAATTGAAAGGTCAGAGTCACATTGTTGGTCAAAAAGTGCTTCTCTCGCTCTGAAAAGCATTTTGCACGCATAAAAACTTGACATGTGAATATTTCTGTTTCTTTCAATGGAAACGTGTTATTATGCTTACAAAAGGGTTATTTAAGCATAAACCACCATTTGGGAGTGAATTCCATTAGTTTTGAGCAATATCAAAATTGAAAGGTCAGAATCACATTGTTGGTCAAAAAGTGCTTCTCTCGCTCTGAAAAGCATTTTGCACACATAAAAACTTGACATGTGAATATTTCTGTTACTTTCAATGGAAACGTGTTATTATGCTTACAAAAGGGTTATTTAATCATAAACCACCATTTGGGAGTGAATTCCATTAGTTTTGATCAATATCAACATTGTAAGGTAAAAATCACATTGTTGGTCAAAAAGTGCTTCTCTCGCTCTGAAAAGCATTTTGCACACATAAAAACTTGACATGTGAATATTTCTGTTACTTTCAATGGAAACGTGTTATTATGCTTACAAAAGGGTTATTTAAGCATAAACCACCATTTGGGAGTGAATTCCATTAGTTTTGAGCAATATCAACATTGTAAGGTAAAAATCACATTGTTGGTCAAAAAGTGCTTCTCTCGCTCTGAAAAGCATTTTGCACACATAAAAACTTGACATGTGAATATTTCTGTTACTTTCAATGGAAACGTGTTATTATGCTTACAAAAGGGTTATTTAAGCATAAACCACCATTTGGGGAGTGAATTCCATTAGTTTTGAGCAATATCAACATTGTAAGGTAAAAATCACATTGTTGGTCAAAAAGTGCTTCTCTCGCTCTGAAAAGCATTTTGCACACATAAAAACTTGACATGTGAATATTTCTGTTACTTTCAATGGAACGTGTTATTATGCTTACAAAAGGGTTATTTAAGCATAAACCACCATTTGGGAGTGAATTCCATTAGTTTTGAGCAATATCAAAATTGAAAGGTCAGAGTCACATTGTTGGTCAAAAAGTGCTTCTCTCGCTCTGAAAAGCATTTTGCACGCATAAAAACTTGACATGTGAATATTTCTGTTTCTTTCAATGGAAACGTGTTATTATGCTTACAAAAGGGTTATTTAAGCATAAACCACCATTTGGGAGTGAATTCCATTAGTTTTGAGCAATATCAAAATTGAAAGGTCAGAATCACATTGTTGGTCAAAAAGTGCTTCTCTCGCTCTGAAAAGCATTTTGCACACATAAAACTTGACATGTGAATATTTCTGTTACTTTCAATGGAAACGTGTTATTATGCTTACAAAAGTGTTATTTAAGCATAAACCACCATTTGGGAGTGAATTCCATTAGTTTTGAGCAATATCAACATTGTAAGGTAAAAATCACATTGTTGGTCAAAAAGTGCTTCTCTCGCTCTGAAAAGCATTTTGCACACATAAAAACTTGACATGTGAATATTTCTGTTTCTTTCAATGGAAACGTGTTATTATGCTTACAAAAGGGTTATTTAAGCATAAACCACCATTTGGGAGTGAATTCCATTAGTTTTGAGCAATATCAAAATTGAAAGGTCAGAGTCACATTGTTGGTCAAAAAGTGCTTCTCTCGCTCTGAAAAGCATTTTGCACACATAAAAACTTGACATGTGAATATTTCTGTTACTTTCAATGGAAACGTGTTATTATGCTTACAAAAGGGTTATTTAAGCATAAACCACCATTTGGGAGTGAATTCCATTAGTTTTGAGCAATATCAACATTGTAAGGTAAAAATCACATTGTTGGTCAAAAAGTGCTTCTCTCGCTCTGAAAAGCATTTTGCACGCATAAAAACTTGACATGTGAATATTTCTGTTTCTTTCAATGGAAACGTGTTATTATGCTTACAAAAGGGTTATTTAAGCATAAACCACCATTTGGGAGTGAATTCCATTAGTTTTGAGCAATATCAAAATTTAAAGGTCAGAGTCACATTGTTGGTCAAAAAGTGCTTCTCTCGCTCTGAAAAGCATTTTGCACACATAAAAACTTGACATGTGAATATTTCTGTTTCTTTCAATGGAAACGTGTTATTATGCTTACAAAAGGGTTATTTAAGCATAAACCACCATTTGGGAGTGAATTCCATTAGTTTTGAGCAATATCAAAATTGAAAGGTCAGAATCACATTGTTGGTCAAAAAGTGCTTCTCTCGCTCTGAAAAGCATTTTGCACACATAAAAACTTGACATGTGAATATTTCTGTTACTTTCAATGGAAACGTGTTATTATGCTTACAAAAGGGTTATTTAAGCTTAAACCACCATTTGGGAGTGAATTCCATTAGTTTTGAGCAATATCAACATTGTAAGGTAAAAATCACATTGTTGGTCAAAAAGTGCTTCTCTCGCTCTGAAAAGCATTTTGCACAGCATAAAAACTTGACATGTGAATATTTCTGTTTCTTTCAATGGAAACGTGTTATTATGCTTACAAAAGGGTTATTTAAGCATAAACCACCATTTGGAGTGAATTCCATTAGTTTTGAGCAATATCAAAATTTAAAGGTCAGAGTCACATTGTTGGTCAAAAAGTGCTTCTCTCGCTCTGAAAAGCATTTTGCACACATAAAAACTTGACATGTGAATATTTCTGTTTCTTTCAATGGAAACGTGTTATTATGCTTACAAAAGGGTTATTTAAGCATAAACCACCATTTGGGAGTGAATTCCATTAGTTTTGAGCAATATCAAAATTGAAAGGTCAGAGTCACATTGTTGGTCAAAAAGTGCTTCTCTCGCTCTGAAAAGCATTTTGCACGCATAAAAACTTGACATGTGAATATTTCTGTTTCTTTCAATGGAAACGTGTTATTATGCTTACAAAAGGGTTATTTAAGCATAAACCACCATTTGGGAGTGAATTCCATTAGTTTTGAGCAATATCAAAATTGAAAGGTCAGAATCACATTGTTGGTCAAAAAGTGCTTCTCTCGCTCTGAAAAGCATTTTGCACACATAAAAACTTGACATGTGAATATTTCTGTTACTTTCAATGGAAACGTGTTATTATGCTTACAAAAGGGTTATTTAAGCATAAACCACCATTTGGGAGTGAATTCCATTAGTTTTGAGCAATATCAACATTGTAAGGTAAAAATCACATTGTTGGTCAAAAAGTGCTTCTCTCGCTCTGAAAAGCATTTTGCACACATAAAAACTAGAAACGTGAATATTTCTGTTACTTTCAATGGAAACGTGTTATTATGCTTACAAAAGGGTTATTTAAGCATAAACCACCATTTGGGAGTGAATTCCATTAGTTTTGAGCAATATCAACATTGTAAGGTAAAAATCACATTGTTGGTCAAAAAGTGCTTCTCTCGCTCTGAAAAGCATTTTGCACGCATAAAAACTTGACATGTGAATATTTCTGTTTCTTTCAATGGAAACGTGTTATTATGCTTACAAAAGGGTTATTTAAGCATAAACCACCATTTGGGAGTGAATTCCATTAGTTTTGAGCAATATCAAAATTTAAAGGTCAGAGTCACATTGTTGGTCAAAAAGTGCTTCTCTCGCTCTGAAAAGCATTTTGCACACATAAAAACTTGACATGTGAATATTTCTGTTTCTTTCAATGGAAACGTGTTATTATGCTTACAAAAGGGTTATTTAAGCATAAACCACCATTTGGGAGTGAATTCCATTAGTTTTGAGCAATATCAAAATTGAAAGGTCAGAGTCACATTGTTGGTCAAAAAGTGCTTCTCTCGCTCTGAAAAGCATTTTGCACGCATAAAAACTTGACATGTGAATATTTCTGTTTCTTTCAATGGAAACGTGTTATTATGCTTACAAAAGGGTTATTTAAGCATAAACCACCATTTGGGAGTGAATTCCATTAGTTTTGAGCAATATCAAAATTGAAAGGTCAGAATCACATTGTTGGTCAAAAAGTGCTTCTCTCGCTCTGAAAAGCATTTTGCACACATAAAAACTTGACATGTGAATATTTCTGTTACTTTCAATGGAAACGTGTTATTATGCTTACAAAAGGGTTATTTAAGCATAAACCACCATTTGGGAGTGAATTCCATTAGTTTTGAGCAATATCAACATTGTAAGGTAAAAATCACATTGTTGGTCAAAAAGTGCTTCTCTCGCTCTGAAAAGCATTTTGCACACATAAAAACTAGAAACGTGAATATTTCTGTTACTTTCAATGGAAACGTGTTATTATGCTTACAAAAGGGTTATTTAAGCATAAACCACCATTTGGGAGTGAATTCCATTAGTTTTGAGCAATATCAACATTGTAAGGTAAAAATCACATTGTTGGTCAAAAAGTGCTTCTCTCGCTCTGAAAAGCATTTTGCACACATAAAAACTTGACATGTGAATATTTCTGTTACTTTCAATGGAAACGTGTTATTATGCTTACAAAAGGGTTATTTAAGCATAAACCACCATTTGGGAGTGAATTCCATTAGTTTTGAGCAATATCAAAATTGAAAGGTCAGAGTCACATTGTTGGTCAAAAAGTGCTTCTCTCGCTCTGAAAAGCATTTTGCACGCATAAAAACTTGACATGTGAATATTTCTGTTTCTTTCAATGGAAACGTGTTATTATGCTTACAAAAGGGTTATTTAAGCATAAACCACCATTTGGGAGTGAATTCCATTAGTTTTGAGCAATATCAAAATTGAAAGGTCAGAATCACATTGTTGGTCAAAAAGTGCTTCTCTCGCTCTGAAAAGCATTTTGCACACATAAAAACTTGACATGTGAATATTTCTGTTACTTTCAATGGAAACGTGTTATTATGCTTACAAAAGGGTTATTTAATCATAAACCACCATTTGGGAGTGAATTCCATTAGTTTTGATCAATATCAACATTGTAAGGTAAAAATCACATTGTTGGTCAAAAAGTGCTTCTCTCGCTCTGAAAAGCATTTTGCACACATAAAAACTTGACATGTGAATATTTCTGTTACTTTCAATGGAAACGTGTTATTATGCTTACAAAAGGGTTATTTAAGCATAAACCACCATTTGGGAGTGAATTCCATTAGTTTTGAGCAATATCAACATTGTAAGGTAAAAATCACATTGTTGGTCAAAAAGTGCTTCTCTCGCTCTGAAAAGCATTTTGCACACATAAAAACTTGACATGTGAATATTTCTGTTACTTTCAATGGAAACGTGTTATTATGCTTACAAAAGGGTTATTTAAGCATAAACCACCATTTGGGAGTGAATTCCATTAGTTTTGAGCAATATCAACATTGTAAGGTAAAAATCACATTGTTGGTCAAAAAGTGCTTCTCTCGCTCTGAAAAGCATTTTGCACACATAAAAACTTGACATGTGAATATTTCTGTTACTTTCAATGGAAACGTGTTATTATGCTTACAAAAGGGTTATTTAAGCATAAACCACCATTTGGGAGTGAATTCCATTAGTTTTGAGCAATATCAAAATTGAAAGGTCAGAGTCACATTGTTGGTCAAAAAGTGCTTCTCTCGCTCTGAAAAGCATTTTGCACGCATAAAAACTTGACATGTGAATATTTCTGTTTCTTTCAATGGAAACGTGTTATTATGCTTACAAAAGGGTTATTTAAGCATAAACCACCATTTGGGAGTGAATTCCATTAGTTTTGAGCAATATCAAAATTGAAAGGTCAGAATCACATTGTTGGTCAAAAAGTGCTTCTCTCGCTCTGAAAAGCATTTTGCACACATAAAAACTTGACATGTGAATATTTCTGTTACTTTCAATGGAAACGTGTTATTATGCTTACAAAAGTGTTATTTAAGCATAAACCACCATTTGGGAGTGAATTCCATTAGTTTTGAGCAATATCAACATTGTAAGGTAAAAATCACATTGTTGGTCAAAAAGTGCTTCTCTCGCTCTGAAAAGCATTTTGCACACATAAAAACTTGACATGTGAATATTTCTGTTTCTTTCAATGGAAACGTGTTATTATGCTTACAAAAGGGTTATTTAAGCATAAACCACCATTTGGGAGTGAATTCCATTAGTTTTGAGCAATATCAAAATTGAAAGGTCAGAGTCACATTGTTGGTCAAAAAGTGCTTCTCTCGCTCTGAAAAGCATTTTGCACGCATAAAAACTTGACATGTGAATATTTCTGTTTCTTTCAATGGAAACGTGTTATTATGCTTACAAAAGGGTTATTTAAGCATAAACCACCATTTGGGAGTGAATTCCATTAGTTTTGAGCAATATCAAAATTGAAAGGTCAGAATCACATTGTTGGTCAAAAAGTGCTTCTCTCGCTCTGAAAAGCATTTTGCACACATAAAAACTTGACATGTGAATATTTCTGTTACTCTCAATGGAAACGTGTTATTATGCTTACAAAAGGGTTATTTAAGCATAAACCACCATTTGGGAGTGAATTCCATTAGTTTTGAGCAATATCAACATTGTAAGGTAAAAATCACATTGTTGGTCAAAAAGTGCTTCTCTCGCTCTGAAAAGCATTTTGCACACATAAAAACTAGAAACGTGAATATTTCTGTTACTTTCAATGGAAACGTGTTATTATGCTTACAAAAGGGTTATTTAAGCATAAACCACCATTTGGGAGTGAATTCCATTAGTTTTGAGCAATATCAAAATTGAAAGGTCAGAATCACATTGTTGGTCAAAAAGTGCTTCTCTCGCTCTGAAAAGCATTTTGCACACATAAAAACTTGACATGTGAATATTTCTGTTACTTTCAATGGAAACGTGTTATTATGCTTACAAAAGGGTTATTTAAGCATAAACCACCATTTGGGAGTGAATTCCATTAGTTTTGAGCAATATCAACATTGTAAGGTAAAAATCACATTGTTGGTCAAAAAGTGCTTCTCTCGCTCTGAAAAGCATTTTGCACACATAAAAACTAGAAACGTGAATATTTCTGTTACTTTCAATGGAAACGTGTTATTATGCTTACAAAAGGGTTATTTAAGCATAAACCACCATTTGGGAGTGAATTCCATTAGTTTTGAGCAATATCAACATTGTAAGGTAAAAATCACATTGTTGGTCAAAAAGTGCTTCTCTCGCTCTGAAAAGCATTTTGCACACATAAAAACTTGACATGTGAATATTTCTGTTACTTTCAATGGAAACGTGTTATTATGCTTACAAAAGGGTTATTTAAGCATAAACCACCATTTGGGAGTGAATTCCATTAGTTTTGAGCAATATCAAAATTGAAAGGTCAGAGTCACATTGTTGGTCAAAAAGTGCTTCTCTCGCTCTGAAAAGCATTTTGCACGCATAAAAACTTGACATGTGAATATTTCTGTTTCTTTCAATGGAAACGTGTTATTATGCTTACAAAAGGGTTATTTAAGCATAAACCACCATTTGGGAGTGAATTCCATTAGTTTTGAGCAATATCAAAATTGAAAGGTCAGAATCACATTGTTGGTCAAAAAGTGCTTCTCTCGCTCTGAAAAGCATTTTGCACACATAAAAACTTGACATGTGAATATTTCTGTTACTTTCAATGGAAACGTGTTATTATGCTTACAAAAGGGTTATTTAATCATAAACCACCATTTGGGAGTGAATTCCATTAGTTTTGATCAATATCAACATTGTAAGGTAAAAATCACATTGTTGGTCAAAAAGTGCTTCTCTCGCTCTGAAAAGCATTTTGCACACATAAAAACTTGACATGTGAATATTTCTGTTACTTTCAATGGAAACGTGTTATTATGCTTACAAAAGGGTTATTTAAGCATAAACCACCATTTGGGAGTGAATTCCATTAGTTTTGAGCAATATCAACATTGTAAGGTAAAAATCACATTGTTGGTCAAAAAGTGCTTCTCTCGCTCTGAAAAGCATTTTGCACACATAAAAACTTGACATGTGAATATTTCTGTTACTTTCAATGGAAACGTGTTATTATGCTTACAAAAGGGTTATTTAAGCATAAACCACCATTTGGGAGTGAATTCCATTAGTTTTGAGCAATATCAACATTGTAAGGTAAAAATCACATTGTTGGTCAAAAAGTGCTTCTCTCGCTCTGAAAAGCATTTTGCACACATAAAAACTTGACATGTGAATATTTCTGTTACTTTCAATGGAAACGTGTTATTATGCTTACAAAAGGGTTATTTAAGCATAAACCACCATTTGGGAGTGAATTCCATTAGTTTTGAGCAATATCAAAATTGAAAGGTCAGAATCACATTGTTGGTCAAAAAGTGCTTCTCTCGCTCTGAAAAGCATTTTGCACACATAAAAACTTGACATGTGAATATTTCTGTTACTTTCAATGGAAACGTGTTATTATGCTTACAAAAGTGTTATTTAAGCATAAACCACCATTTGGGAGTGAATTCCATTAGTTTTGAGCAATATCAACATTGTAAGGTAAAAATCACATTGTTGGTCAAAAAGTGCTTCTCTCGCTCTGAAAAGCATTTTGCACACATAAAAACTTGACATGTGAATATTTCTGTTTCTTTCAATGGAAACGTGTTATTATGCTTACAAAAGGGTTATTTAAGCATAAACCACCATTTGGGAGTGAATTCCATTAGTTTTGAGCAATATCAAAATTGAAAGGTCAGAGTCACATTGTTGGTCAAAAAGTGCTTCTCTCGCTCTGAAAAGCATTTTGCACACATAAAAACTTGACATGTGAATATTTCTGTTACTTTCAATGGAAACGTGTTATTATGCTTACAAAAGGGTTATTTAAGCATAAACCACCATTTGGGAGTGAATTCCATTAGTTTTGAGCAATATCAACATTGTAAGGTAAAAATCACATTGTTGGTCAAAAAGTGCTTCTCTCGCTCTGAAAAGCATTTTGCACGCATAAAAACTTGACATGTGAATATTTCTGTTTCTTTCAATGGAAACGTGTTATTATGCTTACAAAAGGGTTATTTAAGCATAAACCACCATTTGGGAGTGAATTCCATTAGTTTTGAGCAATATCAAAATTTAAAGGTCAGAGTCACATTGTTGGTCAAAAAGTGCTTCTCTCGCTCTGAAAAGCATTTTGCACACATAAAAACTTGACATGTGAATATTTCTGTTTCTTTCAATGGAAACGTGTTATTATGCTTACAAAAGGGTTATTTAAGCATAAACCACCATTTGGGAGTGAATTCCATTAGTTTTGAGCAATATCAAAATTGAAAGGTCAGAATCACATTGTTGGTCAAAAAGTGCTTCTCTCGCTCTGAAAAGCATTTTGCACACATAAAAACTTGACATGTGAATATTTCTGTTACTTTCAATGGAAACGTGTTATTATGCTTACAAAAGGGTTATTTAAGCTTAAACCACCATTTGGGAGTGAATTCCATTAGTTTTGAGCAATATCAACATTGTAAGGTAAAAATCACATTGTTGGTCAAAAAGTGCTTCTCTCGCTCTGAAAAGCATTTTGCACGCATAAAAACTTGACATGTGAATATTTCTGTTTCTTTCAATGGAAACGTGTTATTATGCTTACAAAAGGGTTATTTAAGCATAAACCACCATTTGGGAGTGAATTCCATTAGTTTTGAGCAATATCAAAATTTAAAGGTCAGAGTCACATTGTTGGTCAAAAAGTGCTTCTCTCGCTCTGAAAAGCATTTTGCACACATAAAAACTTGACATGTGAATATTTCTGTTTCTTTCAATGGAAACGTGTTATTATGCTTACAAAAGGGTTATTTAAGCATAAACCACCATTTGGGAGTGAATTCCATTAGTTTTGAGCAATATCAAAATTGAAAGGTCAGAGTCACATTGTTGGTCAAAAAGTGCTTCTCTCGCTCTGAAAAGCATTTTGCACGCATAAAAACTTGACATGTGAATATTTCTGTTTCTTTCAATGGAAACGTGTTATTATGCTTACAAAAGGGTTATTTAAGCATAAACCACCATTTGGAGTGAATTCCATTAGTTTTGAGCAATATCAAAATTGAAAGGTCAGAATCACATTGTTGGTCAAAAAGTGCTTCTCTCGCTCTGAAAAGCATTTTGCACACATAAAAACTTGACATGTGAATATTTCTGTTACTTTCAATGGAAACGTGTTATTATGCTTACAAAAGGGTTATTTAATCATAAACCACCATTTGGGAGTGAATTCCATTAGTTTTGAGCAATATCAACATTGTAAGGTAAAAATCACATTGTTGGTCAAAAAGTGCTTCTCTCGCTCTGAAAAGCATTTTGCACACATAAAAACTAGAAACGTGAATATTTCTGTTACTTTCAATGGAAACGTGTTATTATGCTTACAAAAGGGTTATTTAAGCATAAACCACCATTTGGGAGTGAATTCCATTAGTTTTGAGCAATATCAACATTGTAAGGTAAAAATCACATTGTTGGTCAAAAAGTGCTTCTCTCGCTCTGAAAAGCATTTTGCACACATAAAAACTTGACATGTGAATATTTCTGTTACTTTCAATGGAAACGTGTTATTATGCTTACAAAAGGGTTATTTAAGCATAAACCCACCATTTGGGAGTGAATTCCATTAGTTTTGAGCAATATCAAAATTGAAAGGTCAGAGTCACATTGTTGGTCAAAAAGTGCTTCTCTCGCTCTGAAAAGCATTTTGCACGCATAAAAACTTGACATGTGAATATTTCTGTTTCTTTCAATGGAAACGTGTTATTATGCTTACAAAAGGGTTATTTAAGCATAAACCACCATTTGGGAGTGAATTCCATTAGTTTTGAGCAATATCAAAATTGAAAGGTCAGAATCACATTGTTGGTCAAAAAGTGCTTCTCTCGCTCTGAAAAGCATTTTGCACACATAAAACTTGACATGTGAATATTTCTGTTACTTTCAATGGAAACGTGTTATTATGCTTACAAAAGGGTTATTTAATCATAAACCACCATTTGGGAGTGAATTCCATTAGTTTTGATCAATATCAACATTGTAAGGTAAAAATCACATTGTTGGTCAAAAAGTGCTTCTCTCGCTCTGAAAAGCATTTTGCACACATAAAAACTTGACATGTGAATATTTCTGTTACTTTTCAATGGAAACGTGTTATTATGCTTACAAAAGGGTTATTTAAGCATAAACCACCATTTGGGAGTGAATTCCATTAGTTTTGAGCAATATCAACATTGTAAGGTAAAAATCACATTGTTGGTCAAAAAGTGCTTCTCTCGCTCTGAAAAGCATTTTGCACACATAAAAACTTGACATGTGAATATTTCTGTTACTTTCAATGGAAACGTGTTATTATGCTTACAAAAGGGTTATTTAAGCATAAACCACCATTTGGGAGTGAATTCCATTAGTTTTGAGCAATATCAACATTGTAAGGTAAAAATCACATTGTTGGTCAAAAAGTGCTTCTCTCGCTCTGAAAAGCATTTTGCACACATAAAAACTTGACATGTGAATATTTCTGTTACTTTCAATGGAAACGTGTTATTATGCTTACAAAAGGGTTATTTAAGCATAAACCACCATTTGGGAGTGAATTCCATTAGTTTTGAGCAATATCAAAATTGAAAGGTCAGAATCACATTGTTGGTCAAAAAGTGCTTCTCTCGCTCTGAAAAGCATTTTGCACACATAAAAACTTGACATGTGAATATTTCTGTTACTTTCAATGGAAACGTGTTATTATGCTTACAAAAGTGTTATTTAAGCATAAACCACCATTTGGGAGTGAATTCCATTAGTTTTGAGCAATATCAACATTGTAAGGTAAAAATCACATTGTTGGTCAAAAAGTGCTTCTCTCGCTCTGAAAAGCATTTTGCACACATAAAAACTTGACATGTGAATATTTCTGTTTCTTTCAATGGAAACGTGTTATTATGCTTACAAAAGGGTTATTTAAGCATAAACCACCATTTGGGAGTGAATTCCATTAGTTTTGAGCAATATCAAAATTGAAAGGTCAGAGTCACATTGTTGGTCAAAAAGTGCTTCTCTCGCTCTGAAAAGCATTTTGCACACATAAAAACTTGACATGTGAATATTTCTGTTACTTTCAATGGAAACGTGTTATTATGCTTACAAAAGGGTTATTTAAGCATAAACCACCATTTGGGAGTGAATTCCATTAGTTTTGAGCAATATCAACATTGTAAGGTAAAAATCACATTGTTGGTCAAAAAGTGCTTCTCTCGCTCTGAAAAGCATTTTGCACGCATAAAAACTTGACATGTGAATATTTCTGTTTCTTTCAATGGAAACGTGTTATTATGCTTACAAAAGGGTTATTTAAGCATAAACCACCATTTGGGAGTGAATTCCATTAGTTTTGAGCAATATCAAAATTTAAAGGTCAGAGTCACATTGTTGGTCAAAAAGTGCTTCTCTCGCTCTGAAAAGCATTTTGCACACATAAAAACTTGACATGTGAATATTTCTGTTTCTTTCAATGGAAACGTGTTATTATGCTTACAAAAGGGTTATTTAAGCATAAACCACCATTTGGGAGTGAATTCCATTAGTTTTGAGCAATATCAAAATTGAAAGGTCAGAATCACATTGTTGGTCAAAAAGTGCTTCTCTCGCTCTGAAAAGCATTTTGCACACATAAAAACTTGACATGTGAATATTTCTGTTACTTTCAATGGAAACGTGTTATTATGCTTACAAAAGGGTTATTTAAGCTTAAACCACCATTTGGGAGTGAATTCCATTAGTTTTGAGCAATATCAACATTGTAAGGTAAAAATCACATTGTTGGTCAAAAAGTGCTTCTCTCGCTCTGAAAAGCATTTTGCACGCATAAAAACTTGACATGTGAATATTTCTGTTTCTTTCAATGGAAACGTGTTATTATGCTTACAAAAGGGTTATTTAAGCATAAACCACCATTTGGGAGTGAATTCCATTAGTTTTGAGCAATATCAAAATTTAAAGGTCAGAGTCACATTGTTGGTCAAAAAGTGCTTCTCTCGCTCTGAAAAGCATTTTGCACACATAAAAACTTGACATGTGAATATTTCTGTTTCTTTCAATGGAAACGTGTTATTATGCTTACAAAAGGGTTATTTAAGCATAAACCACCATTTGGGAGTGAATTCCATTAGTTTTGAGCAATATCAAAATTGAAAGGTCAGAGTCACATTGTTGGTCAAAAAGTGCTTCTCTCGCTCTGAAAAGCATTTTGCACGCATAAAAACTTGACATGTGAATATTTCTGTTTCTTTCAATGGAAACGTGTTATTATGCTTACAAAAGGGTTATTTAAGCATAAACCACCATTTGGGAGTGAATTCCATTAGTTTTGAGCAATATCAAAATTGAAAGGTCAGAATCACATTGTTGGTCAAAAAGTGCTTCTCTCGCTCTGAAAAGCATTTTGCACACATAAAAACTTGACATGTGAATATTTCTGTTACTTTCAATGGAAACGTGTTATTATGCTTACAAAAGGGTTATTTAATCATAAACCACCATTTGGGAGTGAATTCCATTAGTTTTGAGCAATATCAACATTGTAAGGTAAAAATCACATTGTTGGTCAAAAAGTGCTTCTCTCGCTCTGAAAAGCATTTTGCACACATAAAAACTAGAAACGTGAATATTTCTGTTACTTTCAATGGAAACGTGTTATTATGCTTACAAAAGGGTTATTTAAGCATAAACCACCATTTGGGAGTGAATTCCATTAGTTTTGAGCAATATCAACATTGTAAGGTAAAAATCACATTGTTGGTCAAAAAGTGCTTCTCTCGCTCTGAAAAGCATTTTGCACACATAAAAACTTGACATGTGAATATTTCTGTTACTTTCAATGGAAACGTGTTATTATGCTTACAAAAGGGTTATTTAAGCATAAACCACCATTTGGGAGTGAATTCCATTAGTTTTGAGCAATATCAAAATTGAAAGGTCAGAGTCACATTGTTGGTCAAAAAGTGCTTCTCTCGCTCTGAAAAGCATTTTGCACGCATAAAAACTTGACATGTGAATATTTCTGTTTCTTTCAATGGAAACGTGTTATTATGCTTACAAAAGGGTTATTTAAGCATAAACCACCATTTGGGAGTGAATTCCATTAGTTTTGAGCAATATCAAAATTGAAAGGTCAGAATCACATTGTTGGTCAAAAAGTGCTTCTCTCGCTCTGAAAAGCATTTTGCACACATAAAAACTTGACATGTGAATATTTCTGTTACTTTCAATGGAAACGTGTTATTATGCTTACAAAAGGGTTATTTAATCATAAACCACCATTTGGGAGTGAATTCCATTAGTTTTGATCAATATCAACATTGTAAGGTAAAAATCACATTGTTGGTCAAAAAGTGCTTCTCTCGCTCTGAAAAGCATTTTGCACACATAAAAACTTGACATGTGAATATTTCTGTTACTTTCAATGGAAACGTGTTATTATGCTTACAAAAGGGTTATTTAAGCATAAACCACCATTTGGGAGTGAATTCCATTAGTTTTGAGCAATATCAACATTGTAAGGTAAAAATCACATTGTTGGTCAAAAAGTGCTTCTCTCGCTCTGAAAAGCATTTTGCACACATAAAAACTTGACATGTGAATATTTCTGTTACTTTCAATGGAAACGTGTTATTATGCTTACAAAAGGGTTATTTAAGCATAAACCACCATTTGGGAGTGAATTCCATTAGTTTTGAGCAATATCAACATTGTAAGGTAAAAATCACATTGTTGGTCAAAAAGTGCTTCTCTCGCTCTGAAAAGCATTTTGCACACATAAAAACTTGACATGTGAATATTTCTGTTACTTTCAATGGAAACGTGTTATTATGCTTACAAAAGGGTTATTTAAGCATAAACCACCATTTGGGAGTGAATTCCATTAGTTTTGAGCAATATCAAAATTGAAAGGTCAGAGTCACATTGTTGGTCAAAAAGTGCTTCTCTCGCTCTGAAAAGCATTTTGCACGCATAAAAACTTGACATGTGAATATTTCTGTTTCTTTCAATGGAAACGTGTTATTATGCTTACAAAAGGGTTATTTAAGCATAAACCACCATTTGGGAGTGAATTCCATTAGTTTTGAGCAATATCAAAATTGAAAGGTCAGAATCACATTGTTGGTCAAAAAGTGCTTCTCTCGCTCTGAAAAGCATTTTGCACACATAAAAACTTGACATGTGAATATTTCTGTTACTTTCAATGGAAACGTGTTATTATGCTTACAAAAGTGTTATTTAAGCATAAACCACCATTTGGGAGTGAATTCCATTAGTTTTGAGCAATATCAACATTGTAAGGTAAAAATCACATTGTTGGTCAAAAAGTGCTTCTCTCGCTCTGAAAAGCATTTTGCACACATAAAAACTTGACATGTGAATATTTCTGTTTCTTTCAATGGAAACGTGTTATTATGCTTACAAAAGGGTTATTTAAGCATAAACCACCATTTGGGAGTGAATTCCATTAGTTTTGAGCAATATCAAAATTGAAAGGTCAGAAATCACATTGTTGGTCAAAAAGTGCTTCTCTCGCTCTGAAAAGCATTTTGCACGCATAAAAACTTGACATGTGAATATTTCTGTTTCTTTCAATGGAAACGTGTTATTATGCTTACAAAAGGGTTATTTAAGCATAAACCACCATTTGGGAGTGAATTCCATTAGTTTTGAGCAATATCAAAATTTAAAGGTCAGAGTCACATTGTTGGTCAAAAAGTGCTTCTCTCGCTCTGAAAAGCATTTTGCACACATAAAAACTTGACATGTGAATATTTCTGTTTCTTTCAATGGAAACGTGTTATTATGCTTACAAAAGGGTTATTTAAGCATAAACCACCATTTGGGAGTGAATTCCATTAGTTTTGAGCAATATCAAAATTGAAAGGTCAGAATCACATTGTTGGTCAAAAAGTGCTTCTCTCGCTCTGAAAAGCATTTTGCACACATAAAAACTTGACATGTGAATATTTCTGTTACTTTCAATGGAAACGTGTTATTATGCTTACAAAAGGGTTATTTAAGCATAAACCACCATTTGGGAGTGAATTCCATTAGTTTTGAGCAATATCAACATTGTAAGGTAAAAATCACATTGTTGGTCAAAAAGTGCTTCTCTCGCTCTGAAAAGCATTTTGCACACATAAAAACTAGAAACGTGAATATTTCTGTTACTTTCAATGGAAACGTGTTATTATGCTTACAAAAGGGTTATTTAAGCATAAACCACCATTTGGGAGTGAATTCCATTAGTTTTGAGCAATATCAACATTGTAAGGTAAAAATCACATTGTTGGTCAAAAAGTGCTTCTCTCGCTCTGAAAAGCATTTTGCACACATAAAAACTTGACATGTGAATATTTCTGTTACTTTCAATGGAAACGTGTTATTATGCTTACAAAAGGGTTATTTAAGCATAAACCACCATTTGGGAGTGAATTCCATTAGTTTTGAGCAATATCAAAATTGAAAGGTCAGAGTCACATTGTTGGTCAAAAAGTGCTTCTCTCGCTCTGAAAAGCATTTTGCACGCATAAAAACTTGACATGTGAATATTTCTGTTACTTTCAATGGAAACGTGTTATTATGCTTACAAAAGGGTTATTTAAGCATAAACCACCATTTGGGAGTGAATTCCATTAGTTTTGAGCAATATCAAAATTGAAATGTCAGAGTCACATTGTTGGTCAAAAAGTGCTTCTCTCGCTCTGAAAAGCATTTTGCACGCATAAAAACTTGACATGTGAATATTTCTGTTTCTTTCAATGGAAACGTGTTATTATGCTTACAAAAGGGTTATTTAAGCATAAACCACCATTTGGGAGTGAATTCCATTAGTTTTGAGCAATATCAAAATTGAAAGGTCAGAATCACATTGTTGGTCAAAAAGTGCTTCTCTCGCTCTGAAAAGCATTTTGCACACATAAAAACTTGACATGTGAATATTTCTGTTACTTTCAATGGAAACGTGTTATTATGCTTACAAAAGGGTTATTTAAGCATAAACCACCATTTGGGAGTGAATTCCATTAGTTTTGAGCAATATCAACATTGTAAGGTAAAAATAACATTGTTGGTCAAAAAGTGCTTCTCTCGCTCTGAAAAGCATTTTGCACACATAAAAACTTGACATGTGAATATTTCTGTTACTTTCAATGGAAACGTGTTATTATGCTTACAAAAGGGTTATTTAAGCATAAACCACCATTTGGGAGTGAATTCCATTAGTTTTGAGCAATATCAAAATTGAAAGGTCAGAATCACATTGTTGGTCAAAAAGTGCTTCTCTCGCTCTGAAAAGCATTTTGCACACATAAAAACTTGACATGTGAATATTTCTGTTACTTTCAATGGAAACGTGTTATTATGCTTACAAAAGGGTTATTTAAGCATAAACCACCATTTGGGAGTGAATTCCATTAGTTTTGAGCAATATCAACATTGTAAGGTAAAAATAACATTGTTGGTCAAAAAGTGCTTCTCTCGCTCTGAAAAGCATTTTGCACGCATAAAAACTTGACATGTGAATATTTCTGTTACTTTCAATGGAAACGTGTTATTATGCTTACAAAAGGGTTATTTAAGCATAAACCACCATTTGGGAGTGAATTCCATTAGTTTTGAGCAATATCAAAATTTAAAGGTCAGAGTCACATTGTTGGTCAAAAAGTGCTTCTCTCGCTCTGAAAAGCATTTTACACGCATAAAAACTTGACATGTGAATATTTCTGTTTCTTTCAATGGAAACGTGTTATTATGCTTACAAAAGGGTTATTTAAGCATAAACCACCATTTGGGAGTGAATTCCATTAGTTTTGAGCAATATCAACATTGTAAGGTAAAAATCACATTGTTGGTCAAAAAGTGCTTCTCTCGCTCTGAAAAGCATTTTGCACACATAAAAACTAGAAACGCGAATATTTCTGTTACTTTCAATGGAAACGTGTTATTATGCTTACAAAAGGGTTATTTAAGCATAAACCACCATTTGGGAGTGAATTCCATTAGTTTTGAGCAATATCAAAATTGAAAGGTCAGAGTCACATTGTTGGTCAAAAAGTGCTTCTCTCGCTCTGAAAAGCATTTTGCACGCATAAAAACTTGACATGTGAATATTTCTGTTTCTTTCAATGGAAACGTGTTATTATGCTTACAAAAGGGTTATTTAAGCATAAAACACCATTTGGGAGTGAATTACATTAGTTTTGAGCAATATCAAAATTGAAAGGTCAGAATCACATTGTTGGTCAAAAAGTGCTTCTCTCGCTCTGAAAAGCATTTTGCACACATAAAAACTTGACATGTGAATATTTCTGTTACTTTCAATGGAAACGTGTTATTATGCTTACAAAAGGGTTATTTAATCATAAACCACCATTTGGGAGTGAATTCCATTAGTTTTGATCAATATCAACATTGTAAGGTAAAAATCACATTGTTGGTCAAAAAGTGCTTCTCTCGCTCTGAAAAGCATTTTGCACGCATAAAAACTTGACATGTGAATATTTCTGTTTCTTTCAATGGAAACGTGTTATTATGCTTACAAAAGGGTTATTTAAGCATAAACCACCATTTGGGAGTGAATTCCATTAGTTTTGAGCAATATCAAAATTTAAAGGTCAGAGTCACATTGTTGGTCAAAAAGTGCTTCTCTCGCTCTGAAAAGCATTTTGCACACATAAAAACTTGACATGTGAATATTTCTGTTTCTTTCAATGGAAACGTGTTATTATGCTTACAAAAGGGTTATTTAAGCATAAACCACCATTTGGGAGTGAATTCCATTAGTTTTGAGCAATATCAAAATTGAAAGGTCAGAATCACATTGTTGGTCAAAAAGTGCTTCTCTCGCTCTGAAAAGCATTTTGCACACATAAAAACTTGACATGTGAATATTTCTGTTACTTTCAATGGAAACGTGTTATTATGCTTACAAAAGGGTTATTTAAGCATAAACCACCATTTGGGAGTGAATTCCATTAGTTTTGAGCAATATCAACATTGTAAGGTAAAAATCACATTGTTGGTCAAAAAGTGCTTCTCTCGCTCTGAAAAGCATTTTGCACACATAAAAACTAGAAACGTGAATATTTCTGTTACTTTCAATGGAAACGTGTTATTATGCTTACAAAAGGGTTATTTAAGCATAAACCACCATTTGGGAGTGAATTCCATTAGTTTTGAGCAATATCAACATTGTAAGGTAAAAATCACATTGTTGGTCAAAAAGTGCTTCTCTCGCTCTGAAAAGCATTTTGCACACATAAAAACTTGACATGTGAATATTTCTGTTACTTTCAATGGAAACGTGTTATTATGCTTACAAAAGGGTTATTTAAGCATAAACCACCATTTGGGAGTGAATTCCATTAGTTTTGAGCAATATCAAAATTGAAAGGTCAGAGTCACATTGTTGGTCAAAAAGTGCTTCTCTCGCTCTGAAAAGCATTTTGCACGCATAAAAACTTGACATGTGAATATTTCTGTTACTTTCAATGGAAACGTGTTATTATGCTTACAAAAGGGTTATTTAAGCATAAACCACCATTTGGGAGTGAATTCCATTAGTTTTGAGCAATATCAAAATTTAAAGGTCAGAGTCACATTGTTGGTCAAAAAGTGCTTCTCTCGCTCTGAAAAGCATTTTGCACACATAAAAACTTGACATGTGAATATTTCTGTTTCTTTCAATGGAAACGTGTTATTATGCTTACAAAAGGGTTATTTAAGCATAAACCACCATTTGGGAGTGAATTCCATTAGTTTTGAGCAATATCAAAATTGAAATGTCAGAGTCACATTGTTGGTCAAAAAGTGCTTCTCTCGCTCTGAAAAGCATTTTGCACGCATAAAAACTTGACATGTGAATATTTCTGTTTCTTTCAATGGAAACGTGTTATTATGCTTACAAAAGGGTTATTTAAGCATAAACCACCATTTGGGAGTGAATTCCATTAGTTTTGAGCAATATCAAAATTGAAAGGTCAGAATCACATTGTTGGTCAAAAAGTGCTTCTCTCGCTCTGAAAAGCATTTTGCACACATAAAAACTTGACATGTGAATATTTCTGTTACTTTCAATGGAAACGTGTTATTATGCTTACAAAAGGGTTATTTAAGCATAAACCACCATTTGGGAGTGAATTCCATTAGTTTTGAGCAATATCAACATTGTAAGGTAAAAATCACATTGTTGGTCAAAAAGTGCTTCTCTCGCTCTGAAAAGCATTTTGCACACATAAAAACTAGAAACGTGAATATTTCTGTTACTTTCAATGGAAACGTGTTATTATGCTTACAAAAGGGTTATTTAAGCATAATCCACCATTTGGGAGTGAATTCCATTAGTTTTGAGCAATATCAACATTGTAAGGTAAAAATCACATTGTTGGTCAAAAAGTGCTTCTCTCGCTCTGAAAAGCATTTTGCACACATAAAAACTTGACATGTGAATATTTCTGTTACTTTCAATGGAAACGTGTTATTATGCTTACAAAAGGGTTATTTAAGCATAAACCACCATTTGGGAGTGAATTCCATTAGTTTTGAGCAATATCAAAATTGAAAGGTCAGAGTCACATTGTTGGTCAAAAAGTGCTTCTCTCGCTCTGAAAAGCATTTTGCACGCATAAAAACTTGACATGTGAATATTTCTGTTTCTTTCAATGGAAACGTGTTATTATGCTTACAAAAGGGTTATTTAAGCATAAACCACCATTTGGGAGTGAATTCCATTAGTTTTGAGCAATATCAAAATTTAAAGGTCAGAGTCACATTGTTGGTCAAAAAGTGCTTCTCTCGCTCTGAAAAGCATTTTACACGCATAAAAACTTGACATGTGAATATTTCTGTTTCTTTCAATGGAAACGTGTTATTATGCTTACAAAAGGGTTATTTAAGCATAAACCACCATTTGGGAGTGAATTCCATTAGTTTTGAGCAATATCAAAATTGAAAGGTCAGAATCACATTGTTGGTCAAAAAGTGCTTCTCTCGCTCTGAAAAGCATTTTGCACACATAAAAACTTGACATGTGAATATTTCTGTTACTTTCAATGGAAACGTGTTATTATGCTTACAAAAGGGTTATTTAATCATAAACCACCATTTGGGAGTGAATTCCATTAGTTTTGATCAATATCAACATTGTAAGGTAAAAATCACATTGTTGGTCAAAAAGTGCTTCTCTCGCTCTGAAAAGCATTTTGCACACATAAAAACTTGACATGTGAATATTTCTGTTACTTTCAATGGAAACGTGTTATTATGCTTACAAAAGGGTTATTTAAGCATAAACCACCATTTGGGAGTGAATTCCATTAGTTTTGAGCAATATCAACATTGTAAGGTAAAAATCACATTGTTGGTCAAAAAGTGCTTCTCTCGCTCTGAAAAGCATTTTGCACGCATAAAAACTTGACATGTGAATATTTCTGTTTCTTTCAATTCAAACGTGTTATTATGCTTACAAAAGGGTTATTTAAGCATAAACCACCATTTGGGAGTGAATTCCATTAGTTTTGAGCAATATCAAAATTGAAAGGTCAGAATCACATTGTTGGTCAAAAAGTGCTTCTCTCGCTCTGAAAAGCATTTTGCACACATAAAAACTTGACATGTGAATATTTCTGTTACTTTCAATGGAAACGTGTTATTATGCTTACAAAAGGGTTATTTAAGCATAAACCACCATTTGGGAGTGAATTCCATTAGTTTTGAGCAATATCAACATTGTAAGGTAAAAATCACATTGTTGGTCAAAAAGTGCTTCTCTCGCTCTGAAAAGCATTTTGCACACATAAAAACTAGAAACGTGAATATTTCTGTTACTTTCAATGGAAACGTGTTATTATGCTTACAAAAGGGTTATTTAAGCATAAACCACCATTTGGGAGTGAATTCCATTAGTTTTGAGCAATATCAACATTGTAAGGTAAAAATCACATTGTTGGTCAAAAAGTGCTTCTCTCGCTCTGAAAAGCATTTTGCACACATAAAAACTTGACATGTGAATATTTCTGTTACTTTCAATGGAAACGTGTTATTATGCTTACAAAAGGGTTATTTAAGCATAAACCACCATTTGGGAGTGAATTCCATTAGTTTTGAGCAATATCAAAATTGAAAGGTCAGAGTCACATTGTTGGTCAAAAAGTGCTTCTCTCGCTCTGAAAAGCATTTTGCACGCATAAAAACTTGACATGTGAATATTTCTGTTTCTTTCAATGGAAACGTGTTATTATGCTTACAAAAGGGTTATTTAAGCATAAACCACCATTTGGGAGTGAATTACATTAGTTTTGAGCAATATCAAAATTGAAAGGTCAGAATCACATTGTTGGTCAAAAAGTGCTTCTCTCGCTCTGAAAAGCATTTTGCACACATAAAAACTTGACATGTGAATATTTCTGTTACTTTCAATGGAAACGTGTTATTATGCTTACAAAAGGGTTATTTAATCATAAACCACCATTTGGGAGTGAATTCCATTAGTTTTGATCAATATCAACATTGTAAGGTAAAAATCACATTGTTGGTCAAAAAGTGCTTCTCTCGCTCTGAAAAGCATTTTGCACGCATAAAAACTTGACATGTGAATATTTCTGTTTCTTTCAATGGAAACGTGTTATTATGCTTACAAAAGGGTTATTTAAGCATAAACCACCATTTGGGAGTGAATTCCATTAGTTTTGAGCAATATCAAAATTTAAAGGTCAGAGTCACATTGTTGGTCAAAAAGTGCTTCTCTCGCTCTGAAAAGCATTTTGCACACATAAAAACTTGACATGTGAATATTTCTGTTTCTTTCAATGGAAACGTGTTATTATGCTTACAAAAGGGTTATTTAAGCATAAACCACCATTTGGGAGTGAATTCCATTAGTTTTGAGCAATATCAAAATTGAAAGGTCAGAATCACATTGTTGGTCAAAAAGTGCTTCTCTCGCTCTGAAAAGCATTTTGCACACATAAAAACTTGACATGTGAATATTTCTGTTACTTTCAATGGAAACGTGTTATTATGCTTACAAAAGGGTTATTTAAGCATAAACCACCATTTGGGAGTGAATTCCATTAGTTTTGAGCAATATCAACATTGTAAGGTAAAAATCACATTGTTGGTCAAAAAGTGCTTCTCTCGCTCTGAAAAGCATTTTGCACACATAAAAACTAGAAACGTGAATATTTCTGTTACTTTCAATGGAAACGTGTTATTATGCTTACAAAAGGGTTATTTAAGCATAAACCACCATTTGGGAGTGAATTCCATTAGTTTTGAGCAATATCAACATTGTAAGGTAAAAATCACATTGTCGGTCAAAAAGTGCATCTCTCGCTCTGAAAAGCATTTTGCACACATAAAAACTTGACATGTGAATATTTCTGTTACTTTCAATGGAAACGTGTTATTATGCTTACAAAAGGGTTATTTAAGCATAAACCACCATTTGGGAGTGAATTCCATTAGTTTTGAGCAATATCAAAATTGAAAGGTCAGAGTCACATTGTTCGTCAAAAAGTGCTTCTCTCGCTCTGAAAAGCATTTTGCACGCATAAAAACTTGACATGTGAATATTTCTGTTACTTTCAATGGAAACGTGTTATTATGCTTACAAAAGGGTTATTTAAGCATAAACCACCATTTGGGAGTGAATTCCATTAGTTTTGAGCAATATCAAAATTTAAAGGTCAGAGTCACATTGTTGGTCAAAAAGTGCTTCTCTCGCTCTGAAAAGCATTTTGCACACATAAAAACTTGACATGTGAATATTTCTGTTTCTTTCAATGGAAACGTGTTATTATGCTTACAAAAGGGTTATTTAAGCATAAACCACCATTTGGGAGTGAATTCCATTAGTTTTGAGCAATATCAAAATTGAAAGGTCAGAGTCACATTGTTGGTCAAAAAGTGCTTCTCTCGCTCTGAAAAGCATTTTGCACGCATAAAAACTTGACATGTGAATATTTCTGTTTCTTTCAATGGAAACGTGTTATTATGCTTACAAAAGGGTTATTTAAGCATAAACCACCATTTGGGAGTGAATTCCATTAGTTTTGAGCAATATCAAAATTGAAAGGTCAGAATCACATTGTTGGTCAAAAAGTGCTTCTCTCGCTCTGAAAAGCATTTTGCACACATAAAAACTTGACATGTGAATATTTCTGTTACTTTCAATGGAAACGTGTTATTATGCTTACAAAAGGGTTATTTAAGCATAAACCACCATTTGGGAGTGAATTCCATTAGTTTTGAGCAATATCAACATTGTAAGGTAAAAATCACATTGTTGGTCAAAAAGTGCTTCTCTCGCTCTGAAAAGCATTTTGCACACATAAAAACTAGAAACGTGAATATTTCTGTTACTTTCAATGGAAACGTGTTATTATGCTTACAAAAGGGTTATTTAAGCATAAACCACCATTTGGGAGTGAATTCCATTAGTTTTGAGCAATATCAAAATTGAAAGGTCAGAGTCACATTGTTGGTCAAAAAGTGCTTCTCTCGCTCTGAAAAGCATTTTGCACGCATAAAAACTTGACATGTGAATATTTCTGTTTCTTTCAATGGAAACGTGTTATTATGCTTACAAAAGGGTTATTTAAGCATAAACCACCATTTGGGAGTGAATTACATTAGTTTTGAGCAATATCAAAATTGAAAGGTCAGAATCACATTGTTGGTCAAAAAGTGCTTCTCTCGCTCTGAAAAGCATTTTGCACACATAAAAACTTGACATGTGAATATTTCTGTTACTTTCAATGGAAACGTGTTATTATGCTTACAAAAGGGTTATTTAATCATAAACCACCATTTGGGAGTGAATTCCATTAGTTTTGATCAATATCAACATTGTAAGGTAAAAATCACATTGTTGGTCAAAAAGTGCTTCTCTCGCTCTGAAAAGCATTTTGCACGCATAAAAACTTGACATGTGAATATTTCTGTTTCTTTCAATGGAAACGTGTTATTATGCTTACAAAAGGGTTATTTAAGCATAAACCACCATTTGGGAGTGAATTCCATTAGTTTTGAGCAATATCAAAATTTAAAGGTCAGAGTCACATTGTTGGTCAAAAAGTGCTTCTCTCGCTCTGAAAAGCATTTTGCACACATAAAAACTTGACATGTGAATATTTCTGTTTCTTTCAATGGAAACGTGTTATTATGCTTACAAAAGGGTTATTTAAGCATAAACCACCATTTGGGAGTGAATTCCATTAGTTTTGAGCAATATCAAAATTGAAAGGTCAGAATCACATTGTTGGTCAAAAAGTGCTTCTCTCGCTCTGAAAAGCATTTTGCACACATAAAAACTTGACATGTGAATATTTCTGTTACTTTCAATGGAAACGTGTTATTATGCTTACAAAAGGGTTATTTAAGCATAAACCACCATTTGGGAGTGAATTCCATTAGTTTTGAGCAATATCAACATTGTAAGGTAAAAATCACATTGTTGGTCAAAAAGTGCTTCTCTCGCTCTGAAAAGCATTTTGCACGCATAAAAACTTGACATGTGAATATTTCTGTTACTTTCAATGGAAACGTGTTATTATGCTTACAAAAGGGTTATTTAAGCATAAACCACCATTTGGGAGTGAATTCCATTAGTTTTGAGCAATATCAACATTGTAAGGTAAAAATAACATTGTTGGTCAAAAAGTGCTTCTCTCGCTCTGAAAAGCATTTTGCACACATAAAAACTTGACATGTGAATATTTCTGTTTCTTTCAACGGAAACGTGTTATTATGCTTACAAAAGGGTTATTTAAGCATAAACCACCATTTGGGAGTGAATTCCATTAGTTTTGAGCAATATCAAAATTGAAATGTCAGAGTCACATTGTTGGTCAAAAAGTGCTTCTCTCGCTCTGAAAAGCATTTTGCACGCATAAAAACTTGACATGTGAATATTTCTGTTTCTTTCAATGGAAACGTGTTATTATGCTTACAAAAGGGTTATTTAAGCATAAACCACCATTTGGGAGTGAATTCCATTAGTTTTGAGCAATATCAAAATTGAAAGGTCAGAATCACATTGTTGGTCAAAAAGTGCTTCTCTCGCTCTGAAAAGCATTTTGCACACATAAAAACTTGAAATGTGAATATTTCTGTTACTTTCAATGGAAACGTGTTATTATGCTTACAAAAGGGTTATTTAAGCATAAACCACCATTTGGGAGTGAATTCCATTAGTTTTGAGCAATATCAACATTGTAAGGTAAAAATCACATTGTTGGTCAAAAAGTGCTTCTCTCGCTCTGAAAAGCATTTTGCACACATAAAAACTAGAAACGTGAATATTTCTGTTACTTTCAATGGAAACGTGTTATTATGCTTACAAAAGGGTTATTTAAGCATAAACCACCATTTGGGAGTGAATTCCATTAGTTTTGAGCAATATCAACATTGTAAGGTAAAAATCACATTGTTGGTCAAAAAGTGCTTCTCTCGCTCTGAAAAGCATTTTGCACACATAAAAACTTGACATGTGAATATTTCTGTTACTTTCAATGGAAACGTGTTATTATGCTTACAAAAGGGTTATTTAAGCATAAACCACCATTTGGGAGTGAATTCCATTAGTTTTGAGCAATATCAAAATTGAAAGGTCAGAGTCACATTGTTGGTCAAAAAGTGCTTCTCTCGCTCTGAAAAGCATTTTGCACGCATAAAAACTTGACATGTGAATATTTCTGTTTCTTTCAATGGAAACGTGTTATTATGCTTACAAAAGGGTTATTTAAGCATAAACCACCATTTGGGAGTGAATTCCATTAGTTTTGAGCAATATCAAAATTGAAAGGTCAGAATCACAATGTTGGTCAAAAAGTGCTTCTCTCGCTCTGAAAAGCATTTTGCACACATAAAAACTTGACATGTGAATATTTCTGTTACTTTCAATGGAAACGTGTTATTATGCTTACAAAAGGGTTATTTAATCATAAACCACCATTTGGGAGTGAATTCCATTAGTTTTGATCAATATCAACATTGTAAGGTAAAAATCACATTGTTGGTCAAAAAGTGCTTCTCTCGCTCTGAAAAGCATTTTGCACACATAAAAACTTGACATGTGAATATTTCTGTTACTTTCAATGGAAACGTGTTATTATGCTTACAAAAGGGTTATTTAAGCATAAACCACCATTTGGGAGTGAATTCCATTAGTTTTGAGCAATATCAACATTGTAAGGTAAAAATCACATTGTTGGTCAAAATGTGCTTCTCTCGCTCTGAAAAGCATTTTGCACGCATAAAAACTTGACATGTGAATATTTCTGTTTCTTTCAATTCAAACGTGTTATTATGCTTACAAAAGGGTTATTTAAGCATAAACCACCATTTGGGAGTGAATTCCATTAGTTTTGAGCAATATCAAAATTGAAAGGTCAGAATCACATTGTTGGTCAAAAAGTGCTTCTCTCGCTCTGAAAAGCATTTTGCACACATAAAAACTTGACATGTGAATATTTCTGTTACTTTCAATGCAAACGTGTTATTATGCTTACAAAAGGGTTATTTAAGCATAAACCACCATTTGGGAGTGAATTCCATTAGTTTTGAGCAATATCAACATTGTAAGGTAAAAATAACATTGTTGGTCAAAAAGTGCTTCTCTCGCTCTGAAAAGCATTTTGCACACATAAAAACTTGACATGTGAATATTTCTGTTTCTTTCAACGGAAACGTGTTATTATGCTTACAAAAGGGTTATTTAAGCATAAACCACCATTTGGGAGTGAATTCCATTAGTTTTGAGCAATATCAAAATTGAAATGTCAGAGTCACATTGTTGGTCAAAAAGTGCTTCTCTCGCTCTGAAAAGCATTTTGCACGCATAAAAACTTGACATGTGAATATTTCTGTTTCTTTCAATGGAAACGTGTTATTATGCTTACAAAAGGGTTATTTAAGCATAAACCACCATTTGGGAGTGAATTCCATTAGTTTTGAGCAATATCAAAATTGAAAGGTCAGAATCACATTGTTGGTCAAAAAGTGCTTCTCTCGCTCTGAAAAGCATTTTGCACACATAAAAACTTGAAATGTGAATATTTCTGTTACTTTCAATGGAAACGTGTTATTATGCTTACAAAAGGGTTATTTAAGCATAAACCACCATTTGGGAGTGAATTCCATTAGTTTTGAGCAATATCAACATTGTAAGGTAAAAATCACATTGTTGGTCAAAAAGTGCTTCTCTCGCTCTGAAAAGCATTTTGCACACATAAAAACTAGAAACGTGAATATTTCTGTTACTTTCAATGGAAACGTGTTATTATGCTTACAAAAGGGTTATTTAAGCATAAACCACCATTTGGGAGTGAATTCCATTAGTTTTGAGCAATATCAACATTGTAAGGTAAAAATCACATTGTTGGTCAAAAAGTGCTTCTCTCGCTCTGAAAAGCATTTTGCACACATAAAAACTTGACATGTGAATATTTCTGTTACTTTCAATGGAAACGTGTTATTATGCTTACAAAAGGGTTATTTAAGCATAAACCACCATTTGGGAGTGAATTCCATTAGTTTTGAGCAATATCAAAATTGAAAGGTCAGAGTCACATTGTTGGTCAAAAAGTGCTTCTCTCGCTCTGAAAAGCATTTTGCACACATAAAAACTAGAAACGTGAATATTTCTGTTACTTTCAATGGAAACGTGTTATTATGCTTACAAAAGGGTTATTTAAGCATAAACCACCATTTGGGAGTGAATTCCATTAGTTTTGAGCAATATCAAAATTGAAAGGTCAGAGTCACATTGTTGGTCAAAAAGTGCTTCTCTCGCTCTGAAAAGCATTTTGCACGCATAAAAACTTGACATGTGAATATTTCTGTTTCTTTCAATGGAAACGTGTTATTATGCTTACAAAAGGGTTATTTAAGCATAAACCACCATTTGGGAGTGAATTCCATTAGTTTTGAGCAATATCAAAATTGAAAGGTCAGAGTCACATTGTTGGTCAAAAAGTGCTTCTCTCGCTCTGAAAAGCATTTTACACACATAAAAACTTGACATGTGAATATTTCTGTTTCTTTCAATGGAAACGTGTTATTATGCTTACAAAAGGGTTATTTAAGCATAAACCACCATTTGGGAGTGAATTCCATTAGTTTTGAGCAATATCAAAATTGAAAGGTCAGAATCACATTGTTGGTCAAAAAGTGCTTCTCTCGCTCTGAAAAGCATTTTGCACACATAAAAACTTGACATGTGAATATTTCTGTTACTTTCAATGGAAACGTGTTATTATGCTTACAAAAGGGTTATTTAATCATAAACCACCATTTGGGAGTGAATTCCATTAGTTTTGATCAATATCAACATTGTAAGGTAAAAATCACATTGTTGGTCAAAAAGTGCTTCTCTCGCTCTGAAAAGCATTTTGCACACATAAAAACTTGACATGTGAATATTTCTGTTACTTTCAATGGAAACGTGTTATTATGCTTACAAAAGGGTTATTTAAGCATAAACCACCATTTGGGAGTGAATTCCATTAGTTTTGAGCAATATCAACATTGTAAGGTAAAAATCACATTGTTGGTCAAAAAGTGCTTCTCTCGCTCTGAAAAGCATTTTGCACGCATAAAAACTTGACATGTGAATATTTCTGTTTCTTTCAATTCAAACGTGTTATTATGCTTACAAAAGGGTTATTTAAGCATAAACCACCATTTGGGAGTGAATTCCATTAGTTTTGAGCAATATCAAAATTGAAAGGTCAGAATCACATTGTTGGTCAAAAAGTGCTTCTCTCGCTCTGAAAAGCATTTTGCACACATAAAAACTTGACATGTGAATATTTCTGTTACTTTCAATGGAAACGTGTTATTATGCTTACAAAAGGGTTATTTAAGCATAAACCACCATTTGGGAGTGAATTCCATTAGTTTTGAGCAATATCAACATTGTAAGGTAAAAATCACATTGTTGGTCAAAAAGTGCTTCTCTCGCTCTGAAAAGCATTTTGCACGCATAAAAACTTGACATGTGAATATTTCTGTTTCTTTCAATGGAAACGTGTTATTATGCTTACAAAAGGGTTATTTAAGCATAAACCACCATTTGGGAGTGAATTCCATTAGTTTTGAGCAATATCAAAATTTAAAGGTCAGAGTCACATTGTTGGTCAAAAAGTGCTTCTCTCGCTCTGAAAAGCATTTTGCACACATAAAAACTTGACATGTGAATATTTCTGTTACTTTCAATGGAAACGTGTTATTATGCTTACAAAAGGGTTATTTAAGCATAAACCACCATTTGGGAGTGAATTCCATTAGTTTTGAGCAATATCAACATTGTAAGGTAAAAATCACATTGTTGGTCAAAAAGTGCTTCTCTCGCTCTGAAAAGCATTTTGCACGCATAAAAACTTGACATGTGAATATTTCTGTTTCTTTCAATTCAAACGTGTTATTATGCTTACAAAAGGGTTATTTAAGCATAAACCACCATTTGGGAGTGAATTCCATTAGTTTTGAGCAATATCAAAATTGAAAGGTCAGAATCACATTGTTGGTCAAAAAGTGCTTCTCTCGCTCTGAAAAGCATTTTGCACACATAAAAACTTGACATGTGAATATTTCTGTTACTTTCAATGGAAACGTGTTATTATGCTTACAAAAGGGTTATTTAAGCATAAACCACCATTTGGGAGTGAATTCCATTAGTTTTGAGCAATATCAACATTGTAAGGTAAAAATCACATTGTTGGTCAAAAAGTGCTTCTCTCGCTCTGAAAAGCATTTTGCACACATAAAAACTTGACATGTGAATATTTCTGTTTCTTTCAATGGAAACGTGTTATTATGCTTACAAAATGGTTATTTAAGCATAAACCACCATTTGGGAGTGAATTCCATTAGTTTTGAGCAATATCAAAATTGAAAGGTCAGAATCACATTGTTGGTCAAAAAGTGCTTCTCTCGCTCTGAAAAGCATTTTGCACACATAAAAACTTGACATGTGAATATTTCTGTTACTTTCAATGGAAACGTGTTATTATGCTTACAAAAGGGTTATTTAAGCATAAACCACCATTTGGGAGTGAATTCCATTAGTTTTGAGCAATATCAACATTGTAAGGTAAAAATCACATTGTTGGTCAAAAAGTGCTTCTCTCGCTCTGAAAAGCATTTTGCACACATAAAAACTAGAAACGTGAATATTTCTGTTACTTTCAATGGAAACGTGTTATTATGCTTACAAAAGGGTTATTTAAGCATAAACCACCATTTGGGAGTGAATTCCATTAGTTTTGAGCAATATCAACATTGTAAGGTAAAAATCACATTGTTGGTCAAAAAGTGCTTCTCTCGCTCTGAAAAGCATTTTGCACACATAAAAACTTGACATGTGAATATTTCTGTTACTTTCAATGGAAACGTGTTATTATGCTTACAAAAGGGTTATTTAAGCATAAACCACCATTTGGGAGTGAATTCCATTAGTTTTGAGCAATATCAAAATTGAAAGGTCAGAGTCACATTGTTGGTCAAAAAGTGCTTCTCTCGCTCTGAAAAGCATTTTGCACGCATAAAAACTTGACATGTGAATATTTCTGTTTCTTTCAATGGAAACGTGTTATTATGCTTACAAAAGGGTTATTTAAGCATAAACCACCATTTGGGAGTGAATTCCATTAGTTTTGAGCAATATCAAAATTGAAAGGTCAGAATCACATTGTTGGTCAAAAAGTGCTTCTCTCGCTCTGAAAAGCATTTTGCACACATAAAAACTTGACATGTGAATATTTCTGTTACTTTCAATGGAAACGTGTTATTATGCTTACAAAAGGGTTATTTAATCATAAACCACCATTTGGGAGTGAATTCCATTAGTTTTGATCAATATCAACATTGTAAGGTAAAAATCACATTGTTGGTCAAAAAGTGCTTCTCTCGCTCTGAAAAGCATTTTGCACACATAAAAACTTGACATGTGAATATTTCTGTTACTTTCAATGGAAACGTGTTATTATGCTTACAAAAGGGTTATTTAAGCATAAACCACCATTTGGGAGTGAATTCCATTAGTTTTGAGCAATATCAACATTGTAAGGTAAAAATCACATTGTTGGTCAAAAAGTGCTTCTCTCGCTCTGAAAAGCATTTTGCACGCATAAAAACTTGACATGTGAATATTTCTGTTTCTTTCAATTCAAACGTGTTATTATGCTTACAAAAGGGTTATTTAAGCATAAACCACCATTTGGGAGTGAATTCCATTAGTTTTGAGCAATATCAAAATTGAAAGGTCAGAATCACATTGTTGGTCAAAAAGTGCTTCTCTCGCTCTGAAAAGCATTTTGCACACATAAAAACTTGACATGTGAATATTTCTGTTACTTTCAATGCAAACGTGTTATTATGCTTACAAAAGGGTTATTTAAGCATAAACCACCATTTGGGAGTGAATTCCATTAGTTTTGAGCAATATCAACATTGTAAGGTAAAAATAACATTGTTGGTCAAAAAATGCTTCTCTCGCTCTGAAAAGCATTTTGCACACATAAAAACTTGACATGTGAATATTTCTGTTTCTTTCAATTCAAACGTGTTATTATGCTTACAAAAGGGTTATTTAAGCATAAACCACCATTTGGGAGTGAATTCCATTAGTTTTGAGCAATATCAACATTGTAAGGTAAAAATCACATTGTTGGTCAAAAAGTGCTTCTCTCGCTCTGAAAAGCATTTTGCACGCATAAAAACTTGACATGTGAATATTTCTGTTACTTTCAATGGAAACGTGTTATTATGCTTACAAAAGGGTTATTTAAGCATAAACCACCATTTGGGAGTGAATTCCATTAGTTTTGAGCAATATCAACATTGTAAGGTAAAAATCACATTGTTGGTCAAAAAGTGCTTCTCTCGCTCTGAAAAGCATTTTGCACGCATAAAAACTTGACATGTGAATATTTCTGTTTCTTTCAATGGAAACGTGTTATTATGCTTACAAAAGGGTTATTTAAGCATAAACCACCATTTGGGAGTGAATTCCATTAGTTTTGAGCAATATCAAAATTTAAAGGTCAGAGTCACATTGTTGGTCAAAAAGTGCTTCTCTCGCTCTGAAAAGCATTTTGCACACATAAAAACTTGACATGTGAATATTTCTGTTTCTTTCAATGGAAACGTGTTATTATGCTTACAAAAGGGTTATTTAAGCATAAACCACCATTTGGGAGTGAATTCCATTAGTTTTGAGCAATATCAAAATTGAAAGGTCAGAATCACATTGTTGGTCAAAAAGTGCTTCTCTCGCTCTGAAAAGCATTTTGCACACATAAAAACTTGACATGTGAATATTTCTGTTACTTTCAATGGAAACGTGTTATTATGCTTACAAAAGGGTTATTTAAGCATAAACCACCATTTGGGAGTGAATTCCATTAGTTTTGAGCAATATCAACATTGTAAGGTAAAAATCACATTGTTGGTCAAAAAGTGCTTCTCTCGCTCTGAAAAGCATTTTGCACACATAAAAACTAGAAACGTGAATATTTCTGTTACTTTCAATGGAAACGTGTTATTATGCTTACAAAAGGGTTATTTAAGCATAAACCACCATTTGGGAGTGAATTCCATTAGTTTTGAGCAATATCAACATTGTAAGGTAAAAATCACATTGTTGGTCAAAAAGTGCTTCTCTCGCTCTGAAAAGCATTTTGCACACATAAAAACTTGACATGTGAATATTTCTGTTACTTTCAATGGAAACGTGTTATTATGCTTACAAAAGGGTTATTTAAGCATAAACCACCATTTGGGAGTGAATTCCATTAGTTTTGAGCAATATCAAAATTGAAAGGTCAGAGTCACATTGTTGGTCAAAAAGTGCTTCTCTCGCTCTGAAAAGCATTTTGCACGCATAAAAACTTGACATGTGAATATTTCTGTTTCTTTCAATGGAAACGTGTTATTATGCTTACAAAAGGGTTATTTAAGCATAAACCACCATTTGGGAGTGAATTCCATTAGTTTTGAGCAATATCAAAATTGAAAGGTCAGAATCACATTGTTGGTCAAAAAGTGCTTCTCTCGCTCTGAAAAGCATTTTGCACACATAAAAACTTGACATGTGAATATTTCTGTTACTTTCAATGGAAACGTGTTATTATGCTTACAAAAGGGTTATTTAATCATAAACCACCATTTGGGAGTGAATTCCATTAGTTTTGATCAATATCAACATTGTAAGGTAAAAATCACATTGTTGGTCAAAAAGTGCTTCTCTCGCTCTGAAAAGCATTTTGCACACATAAAAACTTGACATGTGAATATTTCTGTTACTTTCAATGGAAACGTGTTATTATGCTTACAAAAGGGTTATTTAAGCATAAACCACCATTTGGGAGTGAATTCCATTAGTTTTGAGCAATATCAACATTGTAAGGTAAAAATCACATTGTTGGTCAAAAAGTGCTTCTCTCGCTCTGAAAAGGCATTTTGCACGCATAAAAACTTGACATGTGAATATTTCTGTTTCTTTCAATTCAAACGTGTTATTATGCTTACAAAAGGGTTATTTAAGCATAAACCACCATTTGGGAGTGAATTCCATTAGTTTTGAGCAATATCAAAATTGAAAGGTCAGAATCACATTGTTGGTCAAAAGTGCTTCTCTCGCTCTGAAAAGCATTTTGCACACATAAAAACTTGACATGTGAATATTTCTGTTACTTTCAATGCAAACGTGTTATTATGCTTACAAAAGGGTTATTTAAGCATAAACCACCATTTGGGAGTGAATTCCATTAGTTTTGAGCAATATCAACATTGTAAGGTAAAAATAACATTGTTGGTCAAAAAATGCTTCTCTCGCTCTGAAAAGCATTTTGCACACATAAAAACTTGACATGTGAATATTTCTGTTTCTTTCAATTCAAACGTGTTATTATGCTTACAAAAGGGTTATTTAAGCATAAACCACCATTTGGGAGTGAATTCCATTAGTTTTGAGCAATATCAACATTGTAAGGTAAAAATCACATTGTTGGTCAAAAAGTGCTTCTCTCGCTCTGAAAAGCATTTTGCACGCATAAAAACTTGACATGTGAATATTTCTGTTACTTTCAATGGAAACGTGTTATTATGCTTACAAAAGGGTTATTTAAGCATAAACCACCATTTGGGAGTGAATTCCATTAGTTTTGAGCAATATCAAAATTGAAAGGTCAGAATCACATTGTTGGTCAAAAAGTGCTTCTCTCGCTCTGAAAAGCATTTTGCACACATAAAAACTTGACATGTGAATATTTCTGTTACTTTCAATGGAAACGTGTTATTATGCTTACAAAAGGGTTATTTAATCATAAACCACCATTTGGGAGTGAATTCCATTAGTTTTGATCAATATCAACATTGTAAGGTAAAAATCACATTGTTGGTCAAAAAGTGCTTCTCTCGCTCTGAAAAGCATTTTGCACACATAAAAACTTGACATGTGAATATTTCTGTTACTTTCAATGGAAACGTGTTATTATGCTTACAAAAGGGTTATTTAAGCATAAACCACCATTTGGGAGTGAATTCCATTAGTTTTGAGCAATATCAACATTGTAAGGTAAAAATCACATTGTTGGTCAAAAAGTGCTTCTCTCGCTCTGAAAAGCATTTTGCACGCATAAAAACTTGACATGTGAATATTTCTGTTTCTTTCAATGGAAACGTGTTATTATGCTTACAAAAGGGTTATTTAAGCATAAACCACCATTTGGGAGTGAATTCCATTAGTTTTGAGCAATATCAAAATTTAGAGGTCAGAGTCACATTGTTGGTCAAAAAGTGCTTCTCTCGCTCTGAAAAGCATTTTGCACACATAAAAACTTGACATGTGAATATTTCTGTTTCTTTCAATGGAAACGTGTTATTATGCTTATAAAAGGGTTATTTAAGCATAAACCACCATTTGGGAGTGAATTCCATTAGTTTTGAGCAATATCAAAATTGAAATGTCAGAGTCACATTGTTGGTCAAAAAGTGCTTCTCTCGCTCTGAAAAGCATTTTGCACGCATAAAAACTTGACATGTGAATATTTCTGTTTCTTTCAATGGAAACGTGTTATTATGCTTACAAAAGGGTTATTTAAGCATAAACCACCATTTGGGAGTGAATTCCATTAGTTTTGAGCAATATCAAAATTGAAAGGTCAGAATCACATTGTTGGTCAAAAAGTGCTTCTCTCGCTCTGAAAAGCATTTTGCACACATAAAAACTTGACATGTGAATATTTCTGTTACTTTCAATGGAAACGTGTTATTATGCTTACAAAAGGGTTATTTAAGCATAAACCACCATTTGGGAGTGAATTCCATTAGTTTTGAGCAATATCAACATTGTAAGGTAAAAATCACATTGTTGGTCAAAAAGTGCTTCTCTCGCTCTGAAAAGCATTTTGCACGCATAAAAACTTGACATGTGAATATTTCTGTTTCTTTCAATGGAAACGTGTTATTATGCTTACAAAAGGGTTATTTAAGCATAAACCACCATTTGGGAGTGAATTCCATTAGTTTTGAGCAATATCAAAATTTAGAGGTCAGAGTCACATTGTTGGTCAAAAAGTGCTTCTCTCGCTCTGAAAAGCATTTTGCACACATAAAAACTTGACATGTGAATATTTCTGTTTCTTTCAATGGAAACGTGTTATTATGCTTACAAAAGGGTTATTTAAGCATAAACCACCATTTGGGAGTGAATTCCATTAGTTTTGAGCAATATCAAAATTGAAATGTCAGAGTCACATTGTTGGTCAAAAAGTGCTTCTCTCGCTCTGAAAAGCATTTTGCACGCATAAAAACTTGACATGTGAATATTTCTGTTTCTTTCAATGGAAACGTGTTATTATGCTTACAAAAGGGTTATTTAAGCATAAACCACCATTTGGGAGTGAATTCCATTAGTTTTGAGCAATATCAAAATTGAAAGGTCAGAATCACATTGTTGGTCAAAAAGTGCTTCTCTCGCTCTGAAAAGCATTTTGCACACATAAAAACTTGACATGTGAATATTTCTGTTACTTTCAATGGAAACGTGTTATTATGCTTACAAAAGGGTTATTTAAGCATAAACCACCATTTGGGAGTGAATTCCATTAGTTTTGAGCAATATCAACATTGTAAGGTAAAAATCACATTGTTGGTCAAAAAGTGCTTCTCTCGCTCTGAAAAGCATTTTGCACACATAAAAACTTGACATGTGAATATTTCTGTTACTTTCAATGGAAACGTGTTATTATGCTTACAAAAGGGTTATTTAAGCATAAACCACCATTTGGGAGTGAATTCCATTAGTTTTGAGCAATATCAACATTGTAAGGTAAAAATCACATTGTTGGTCAAAAAGTGCTTCTCTCGCTCTGAAAAGCATTTTGCACGCATAAAAACTTGACATGTGAATATTTCTGTTTCTTTCAATGGAAACGTGTTATTATGCTTACAAAAGGGTTATTTAAGCATAAACCACCATTTGGGAGTGAATTCCATTAGTTTTGAGCAATATCAAAATTTAAAGGTCAGAGTCACATTGTTGGTCAAAAAGTGCTTCTCTCGCTCTGAAAAGCATTTTGCACACATAAAAACTTGACATGTGAATATTTCTGTTTCTTTCAATGGAAACGTGTTATTATGCTTACAAAAGGGTTATTTAAGCATAAACCACCATTTGGGAGTGAATTCCATTAGTTTTGAGCAATATCAAAATTGAAAGGTCAGAGTCACATTGTTGGTCAAAAAGTGCTTCTCTCGCTCTGAAAAGCATTTTGCACGCATAAAAACTTGACATGTGAATATTTCTGTTTCTTTCAATGGAAACGTGTTATTATGCTTACAAAAGGGTTATTTAAGCATAAACCACCATTTGGGAGTGAATTCCATTAGTTTTGAGCAATATCAAAATTGAAAGGTCAGAATCACATTGTTGGTCAAAAAGTGCTTCTCTCGCTCTGAAAAGCATTTTGCACACATAAAAACTTGACATGTGAATATTTCTGTTACTTTCAATGGAAACGTGTTATTATGCTTACAAAAGGGTTATTTAAGCATAAACCACCATTTGGGAGTGAATTCCATTAGTTTTGAGCAATATCAACATTGTAAGGTAAAAATCACATTGTTGGTCAAAAAGTGCTTCTCTCGCTCTGAAAAGCATTTTGCACACATAAAAACTAGAAACGTGAATATTTCTGTTACTTTCAATGGAAACGTGTTATTATGCTTACAAAAGGGTTATTTAAGCATAAACCACCATTTGGGAGTGAATTCCATTAGTTTTGAGCAATATCAACATTGTAAGGTAAAAATCACATTGTTGGTCAAAAAGTGCTTCTCTCGCTCTGAAAAGCATTTTGCACACATAAAAACTTGACATGTGAATATTTCTGTTACTTTCAATGGAAACGTGTTATTATGCTTACAAAAGGGTTATTTAAGCATAAACCACCATTTGGGAGTGAATTCCATTAGTTTTGAGCAATATCAAAATTGAAAGGTCAGAGTCACATTGTTGGTCAAAAAGTGCTTCTCTCGCTCTGAAAAGCATTTTGCACGCATAAAAACTGGACATGTGAATATTTCTGTTTCTTTCAATGGAAACGTGTTATTATGCTTACAAAAGGGTTATTTAAGCATAAACCACCATTTGGGAGTGAATTCCATTAGTTTTGAGCAATATCAAAATTGAAAGGTCAGAATCACATTGTTGGTCAAAAAGTGCTTCTCTCGCTCTGAAAAGCATTTTGCACACATAAAAACTTGACATGTGAATATTTCTGTTACTTTCAATGGAAACGTGTTATTATGCTTACAAAAGGGTTATTTAATCATAAACCACCATTTGGGAGTGAATTCCATTAGTTTTGATCAATATCAACATTGTAAGGTAAAAATCACATTGTTGGTCAAAAAGTGCTTCTCTCGCTCTGAAAAGCATTTTGCACACATAAAAACTTGACATGTGAATATTTCTGTTTCTTTCAATTCAAACGTGTTATTATGCTTACAAAAGGGTTATTTAAGCATAAACCACCATTTGGGAGTGAATTCCATTAGTTTTGAGCAATATCAAAATTGAAAGGTCAGAATCACATTGTTGGTCAAAAAGTGCTTCTCTCGCTCTGAAAAGCATTTTGCACGCATAAAAACTTGACATGTGAATATTTCTGTTTCTTTCAATTCAAACGTGTTATTCTGCTTACAAAAGGGTTATTTAAGCATAAACCACCATTTGGGAGTGAATTCCATTAGTTTTGAGCAATATCAAAATTGAAAGGTCAGAGTCACATTGTTGGTCAAAAAGTGCTTCTCTCGCTCTGAAAAGCATTTTGCACGCATAAAAACTTGACATGTGAATATTTCTGTTTCTTTCAATTCAAACGTGTTATTATGCTTACAAAAGGGTTATTTAAGCATAAACCACCATTTGGGAGTGAATTCCATTAGTTTTGAGCAATATCAAAATTGAAAGGTCAGAATCACATTGTTGGTCAAAAAGTGCTTCTCTCGCTCTGAAAAGCATTTTGCACACATAAAAACTTGACATGTGAATATTTCTGTTACTTTCAATGCAAACGTGTTATTATGCTTACAAAAGGGTTATTTAAGCATAAACCACCATTTGGGAGTGAATTCCATTAGTTTTGAGCAATATCAACATTGTAAGGTAAAAATAACATTGTTGGTCAAAAAGTGCTTCTCTCGCTCTGAAAAGCATTTTGCACACATAAAAACTTGACATGTGAATATTTCTGTTACTTTCAATGGAAACGTGTTATTATGCTTACAAAAGGGTTATTTAAGCATAAACCACCATTTGGGAGTGAATTCCATTAGTTTTGAGCAATATCAAAATTTAAAGGTCAGAGTCACATTGTTGGTCAAAAAGTGCTTCTCTCGCTCTGAAAAGCATTTTGCACACATAAAAACTTGACATGTGAATATTTCTGTTACTTTCAATGGAAACGTGTTATTATGCTTACAAAAGGGTTATTTAAGCATAAACCACCATTTGGGAGTGAATTCCATTAGTTTTGAGCAATATCAACATTGTAAGGTAAAAATCACATTGTTGGTCAAAAAGTGCTTCTCTCGCTCTGAAAAGCATTTTGCACACATAAAAACTAGAAACGTGAATATTTCTGTTACTTTCAATGGAAACGTGTTATTATGCTTACAAAAGGGTTATTTAAGCATAAACCACCATTTGGGAGTGAATTCCATTAGTTTTGAGCAATATCAACATTGTAAGGTAAAAATGACATTGTTGGTCAAAAAGTGCTTCTCTCGCTCTGAAAAGCATTTTGCACACATAAAAACTTGACATGTGAATATTTCTGTTACTTTCAATGGAAACGTGTTATTATGCTTACAAAAGGGTTATTTAAGCATAAACCACCATTTGGGAGTGAATTCCATTAGTTTTGAGCAATATCAAAATTGAAAGGTCAGAGTCACATTGTTGGTCAAAAAGTGCTTCTCTCGCTCTGAAAAGCATTTTGCACGCATAAAAACTTGACATGTGAATATTTCTGTTACTTTCAATGGAAACGTGTTATTATGCTTACAAAAGGGTTATTTAAGCATAAACCACCATTTGGGAGTGAATTCCATTAGTTTTGAGCAATATCAAAATTTAAAGGTCAGAGTCACATTGTTGGTCAAAAAGTGCTTCTCTCGCTCTGAAAAGCATTTTGCACACATAAAAACTTGACATGTGAATATTTCTGTTTCTTTCAACGGAAACGTGTTATTATGCTTACAAAAGGGTTATTTAAGCATAAACCACCATTTGGGAGTGAATTCCATTAGTTTTGAGCAATATCAAAATTGAAATGTCAGAGTCACATTGTTGGTCAAAAAGTGCTTCTCTCGCTCTGAAAAGCATTTTGCACGCATAAAAACTTGACATGTGAATATTTCTGTTTCTTTCAATGGAAACGTGTTATTATGCTTACAAAAGGGTTATTTAAGCATAAACCACCATTTGGGAGTGAATTCCATTAGTTTTGAGCAATATCAAAATTGAAAGGTCAGAATCACATTGTTGGTCAAAAAGTGCTTCTCTCGCTCTGAAAAGCATTTTGCACACATAAAAACTTGACATGTGAATATTTCTGTTACTTTCAATGGAAACGTGTTATTATGCTTACAAAAGGGTTATTTAAGCATAAACCACCATTTGGGAGTGAATTCCATTAGTTTTGAGCAATATCAACATTGTAAGGTAAAAATCACATTGTTGGTCAAAAAGTGCTTCTCTCGCTCTGAAAAGCATTTTGCACACATAAAAACTAGAAACGTGAATATTTCTTTTACTTTCAATGGAAACGTGTTATTATGCTTACAAAAGGGTTATTTAAGCATAAACCACCATTTGGGAGTGAATTCCATTAGTTTTGAGCAATATCAACATTGTAAGGTAAAAATCACATTGTTGGTCAAAAAGTGCTTCTCTCGCTCTGAAAAGCATTTTGCACACATAAAAACTTGACATGTGAATATTTCTGTTACTTTCAATGGAAACGTGTTATTATGCTTACAAAAGGGTTATTTAAGCATAAACCACCATTTGGGAGTGAATTCCATTAGTTTTGAGCAATATCAAAATTGAAAGGTCAGAGTCACATTGTTGGTCAAAAAGTGCTTCTCTCGCTCTGAAAAGCATTTTGCACGCATAAAAACTTGACATGTGAATATTTCTGTTTCTTTCAATGGAAACGTGTTATTATGCTTACAAAAGGGTTATTTAAGCATAAACCACCATTTGGGAGTGAATTCCATTAGTTTTGAGCAATATCAAAATTGAAAGGTCAGAGTCACATTGTTGGTCAAAAAGTGCTTCTCTCGCTCTGAAAAGCATTTTACACACATAAAAACTTGACATGTGAATATTTCTGTTTCTTTCAATGGAAACGTGTTATTATGCTTACAAAAGGGTTATTTAAGCATAAACCACCATTTGGGAGTGAATTCCATTAGTTTTGAGCAATATCAAAATTGAAAGGTCAGAATCACATTGTTGGTCAAAAAGTGCTTCTCTCGCTCTGAAAAGCATTTTGCACACATAAAAACTTGACATGTGAATATTTCTGTTACTTTCAATGGAAACGTGTTATTATGCTTACAAAAGGGTTATTTAATCATAAACCACCATTTGGGAGTGAATTCCATTAGTTTTGATCAATATCAACATTGTAAGGTAAAAATCACATTGTTGGTCAAAAAGTGCTTCTCTCGCTCTGAAAAGCATTTTGCACACATAAAAACTTGACATGTGAATATTTCTGTTACTTTCAATGGAAACGTGTTATTATGCTTACAAAAGGGTTATTTAAGCATAAACCACCATTTGGGAGTGAATTCCATTAGTTTTGAGCAATATCAATATTGTAAGGTAAAAATCACATTGTTGGTCAAAAAGTGCTTCTCTCGCTCTGAAAAGCATTTTGCACGCATAAAAACTTGACATGTGAATATTTCTGTTTCTTTCAATTCAAACGTGTTATTATGCTTACAAAAGGGTTATTTAAGCATAAACCACCATTTGGGAGTGAATTCCATTAGTTTTGAGCAATATCAAAATTGAAAGGTCAGAATCACATTGTTGGTCAAAAAGTGCTTCTCTCGCTCTGAAAAGCATTTTGCACACATAAAAACTTGACATGTGAATATTTCTGTTACTTTCAATGGAAACGTGTTATTATGCTTACAAAAGGGTTATTTAAGCATAAACCACCATTTGGGAGTGAATTCCATTAGTTTTGAGCAATATCAACATTGTAAGGTAAAAATCACATTGTTGGTCAAAAAGTGCTTCTCTCGCTCTGAAAAGCATTTTGCACGCATAAAAACTTGACATGTGAATATTTCTGTTTCTTTCAATGGAAACGTGTTATTATGCTTACAAAAGGGTTATTTAAGCATAAACCACCATTTGGGAGTGAATTCCATTAGTTTTGAGCAATATCAACATTGTAAGGTAAAAATCACATTGTTGGTCAAAAAGTGCTTCTCTCGCTCTGAAAAGCATTTTGCACGCATAAAAACTTGACATGTGAATATTTCTGTTTCTTTCAATTCAAACGTGTTATTATGCTTACAAAAGGGTTATTTAAGCATAAACCACCATTTGGGAGTGAATTCCATTAGTTTTGAGCAATATCAAAATTGAAAGGTCAGAATCACATTGTTGGTCAAAAAGTGCTTCTCTCGCTCTGAAAAGCATTTTGCACACATAAAAACTTGACATGTGAATATTTCTGTTACTTTCAATGGAAACGTGTTATTATGCTTACAAAAGGGTTATTTAAGCATAAACCACCATTTGGGAGTGAATTCCATTAGTTTTGAGCAATATCAACATTGTAAGGTAAAAATAACATTGTTGGTCAAAAAGTGCTTCTCTCGCTCTGAAAAGCATTTTGCACACATAAAAACTTGACATGTGAATATTTCTGTTACTTTCAATGGAAACGTGTTATTATGCTTACAAAAGGGTTATTTAAGCATAAACCACCATTTGGGAGTGAATTCCATTAGTTTTGAGCAATATCAAAATTTAAAGGTCAGAGTCACATTGTTGGTCAAAAAGTGCTTCTCTCGCTCTGAAAAGCATTTTGCACACATAAAAACTTGACATGTGAATATTTCTGTTACTTTCAATGGAAACGTGTTATTATGCTTACAAAAGGGTTATTTAAGCATAAACCACCATTTGGGAGTGAATTCCATTAGTTTTGAGCAATATCAACATTGTAAGGTAAAAATCACATTGTTGGTCAAAAAGTGCTTCTCTCGCTCTGAAAAGCATTTTGCACACATAAAAACTAGAAACGTGAATATTTCTGTTACTTTCAATGGAAACGTGTTATTATGCTTACAAAAGGGTTATTTAAGCATAAACCACCATTTGGGAGTGAATTCCATTAGTTTTGAGCAATATCAACATTGTAAGGTAAAAATGACATTGTTGGTCAAAAAGTGCTTCTCTCGCTCTGAAAAGCATTTTGCACACATAAAAACTTGACATGTGAATATTTCTGTTACTTTCAATGGAAACGTGTTATTATGCTTACAAAAGGGTTATTTAAGCATAAACCACCATTTGGGAGTGAATTCCATTAGTTTTGAGCAATATCAAAATTGAAAGGTCAGAGTCACATTGTTGGTCAAAAAGTGCTTCTCTCGCTCTGAAAAGCATTTTGCACGCATAAAAACTTGACATGTGAATATTTCTGTTACTTTCAATGGAAACGTGTTATTATGCTTACAAAAGGGTTATTTAAGCATAAACCACCATTTGGGAGTGAATTCCATTAGTTTTGAGCAATATCAAAATTTAAAGGTCAGAGTCACATTGTTGGTCAAAAAGTGCTTCTCTCGCTCTGAAAAGCATTTTGCACACATAAAAACTTGACATGTGAATATTTCTGTTTCTTTCAACGGAAACGTGTTATTATGCTTACAAAAGGGTTATTTAAGCATAAACCACCATTTGGGAGTGAATTCCATTAGTTTTGAGCAATATCAAAATTGAAATGTCAGAGTCACATTGTTGGTCAAAAAGTGCTTCTCTCGCTCTGAAAAGCATTTTGCACGCATAAAAACTTGACATGTGAATATTTCTGTTTCTTTCAATGGAAACGTGTTATTATGCTTACAAAAGGGTTATTTAAGCATAAACCACCATTTGGGAGTGAATTCCATTAGTTTTGAGCAATATCAAAATTGAAAGGTCAGAATCACATTGTTGGTCAAAAAGTGCTTCTCTCGCTCTGAAAAGCATTTTGCACACATAAAAACTTGACATGTGAATATTTCTGTTACTTTCAATGGAAACGTGTTATTATGCTTACAAAAGGGTTATTTAAGCATAAACCACCATTTGGGAGTGAATTCCATTAGTTTTGAGCAATATCAACATTGTAAGGTAAAAATCACATTGTTGGTCAAAAAGTGCTTCTCTCGCTCTGAAAAGCATTTTGCACACATAAAAACTAGAAACGTGAATATTTCTTTTACTTTCAATGGAAACGTGTTATTATGCTTACAAAAGGGTTATTTAAGCATAAACCACCATTTGGGAGTGAATTCCATTAGTTTTGAGCAATATCAACATTGTAAGGTAAAAATCACATTGTTGGTCAAAAAGTGCTTCTCTCGCTCTGAAAAGCATTTTGCACACATAAAAACTTGACATGTGAATATTTCTGTTACTTTCAATGGAAACGTGTTATTATGCTTACAAAAGGGTTATTTAAGCATAAACCACCATTTGGGAGTGAATTCCATTAGTTTTGAGCAATATCAAAATTGAAAGGTCAGAGTCACATTGTTGGTCAAAAAGTGCTTCTCTCGCTCTGAAAAGCATTTTGCACGCATAAAAACTTGACATGTGAATATTTCTGTTTCTTTCAATGGAAACGTGTTATTATGCTTACAAAAGGGTTATTTAAGCATAAACCACCATTTGGGAGTGAATTCCATTAGTTTTGAGCAATATCAAAATTGAAAGGTCAGAGTCACATTGTTGGTCAAAAAGTGCTTCTCTCGCTCTGAAAAGCATTTTACACACATAAAAACTTGACATGTGAATATTTCTGTTTCTTTCAATGGAAACGTGTTATTATGCTTACAAAAGGGTTATTTAAGCATAAACCACCATTTGGGAGTGAATTCCATTAGTTTTGAGCAATATCAAAATTGAAAGGTCAGAATCACATTGTTGGTCAAAAAGTGCTTCTCTCGCTCTGAAAAGCATTTTGCACACATAAAAACTTGACATGTGAATATTTCTGTTACTTTCAATGGAAACGTGTTATTATGCTTACAAAAGGGTTATTTAATCATAAACCACCATTTGGGAGTGAATTCCATTAGTTTTGATCAATATCAACATTGTAAGGTAAAAATCACATTGTTGGTCAAAAAGTGCTTCTCTCGCTCTGAAAAGCATTTTGCACACATAAAAACTTGACATGTGAATATTTCTGTTACTTTCAATGGAAACGTGTTATTATGCTTACAAAAGGGTTATTTAAGCATAAACCACCATTTGGGAGTGAATTCCATTAGTTTTGAGCAATATCAATATTGTAAGGTAAAAATCACATTGTTGGTCAAAAAGTGCTTCTCTCGCTCTGAAAAGCATTTTGCACGCATAAAAACTTGACATGTGAATATTTCTGTTTCTTTCAATTCAAACGTGTTATTATGCTTACAAAAGGGTTATTTAAGCATAAACCACCATTTGGGAGTGAATTCCATTAGTTTTGAGCAATATCAAAATTGAAAGGTCAGAATCACATTGTTGGTCAAAAAGTGCTTCTCTCGCTCTGAAAAGCATTTTGCACACATAAAAACTTGACATGTGAATATTTCTGTTACTTTCAATGGAAACGTGTTATTATGCTTACAAAAGGGTTATTTAAGCATAAACCACCATTTGGGAGTGAATTCCATTAGTTTTGAGCAATATCAACATTGTAAGGTAAAAATCACATTGTTGGTCAAAAAGTGCTTCTCTCGCTCTGAAAAGCATTTTGCACGCATAAAAACTTGACATGTGAATATTTCTGTTTCTTTCAATGGAAACGTGTTATTATGCTTACAAAAGGGTTATTTAAGCATAAACCACCATTTGGGAGTGAATTCCATTAGTTTTGAGCAATATCAACATTGTAAGGTAAAAATCACATTGTTGGTCAAAAAGTGCTTCTCTCGCTCTGAAAAGCATTTTGCACGCATAAAAACTTGACATGTGAATATTTCTGTTTCTTTCAATTCAAACGTGTTATTATGCTTACAAAAGGGTTATTTAAGCATAAACCACCATTTGGGAGTGAATTCCATTAGTTTTGAGCAATATCAAAATTGAAAGGTCAGAATCACATTGTTGGTCAAAAAGTGCTTCTCTCGCTCTGAAAAGCATTTTGCACACATAAAAACTTGACATGTGAATATTTCTGTTACTTTCAATGGAAACGTGTTATTATGCTTACAAAAGGGTTATTTAAGCATAAACCACCATTTGGGAGTGAATTCCATTAGTTTTGAGCAATATCAACATTGTAAGGTAAAAATCACATTGTTGGTCAAAAAGTGCTTCTCTCGCTCTGAAAAGCATTTTGCACGCATAAAAACTTGACATGTGAATATTTCTGTTTCTTTCAATGGAAACGTGTTATTATGCTTACAAAAGGGTTATTTAAGCATAAACCACCATTTGGGAGTGAATTCCATTAGTTTTGAGCAATATCAAAATTTAAAGGTCAGAGTCACATTGTTGGTCAAAAAGTGCTTCTCTCGCTCTGAAAAGCATTTTGCACACATAAAAACTTGACATGTGAATATTTCTGTTTCTTTCAATGGAAACGTGTTATTATGCTTACAAAAGGGTTATTTAAGCATAAACCACCATTTGGGAGTGAATTCCATTAGTTTTGAGCAATATCAAAATTGAAAGGTCAGAATCACATTGTTGGTCAAAAAGTGCTTCTCTCGCTCTGAAAAGCATTTTGCACACATAAAAACTTGACATGTGAATATTTCTGTTACTTTCAATGGAAACGTGTTATTATGCTTACAAAAGGGTTATTTAAGCATAAACCACCATTTGGGAGTGAATTCCATTAGTTTTGAGCAATATCAACATTGTAAGGTAAAAATCACATTGTTGGTCAAAAAGTGCTTCTCTCGCTCTGAAAAGCATTTTGCACACATAAAAACTAGAAACGTGAATATTTCTGTTACTTTCAATGGAAACGTGTTATTATGCTTACAAAAGGGTTATTTAAGCATAAACCACCATTTGGGAGTGAATTCCATTAGTTTTGAGCAATATCAAAATTGAAAGGTCAGAGTCACATTGTTGGTCAAAAAGTGCTTCTCTCGCTCTGAAAAGCATTTTGCACGCATAAAAACTTGACATGTGAATATTTCTGTTACTTTCAATGGAAACGTGTTATTATGCTTACAAAAGGGTTATTTAAGCATAAACCACCATTTGGGAGTGAATTCCATTAGTTTTGAGCAATATCAAAATTTAAAGGTCAGAGTCACATTGTTGGTCAAAAAGTGCTTCTCTCGCTCTGAAAAGCATTTTGCACACATAAAAACTTGACATGTGAATATTTCTGTTTCTTTCAACGGAAACGTGTTATTATGCTTACAAAAGGGTTATTTAAGCATAAACCACCATTTGGGAGTGAATTCCATTAGTTTTGAGCAATATCAAAATTGAAATGTCAGAGTCACATTGTTGGTCAAAAAGTGCTTCTCTCGCTCTGAAAAGCATTTTGCACGCATAAAAACTTGACATGTGAATATTTCTGTTTCTTTCAATGGAAACGTGTTATTATGCTTACAAAAGGGTTATTTAAGCATAAACCACCATTTGGGAGTGAATTCCATTAGTTTTGAGCAATATCAAAATTGAAAGGTCAGAATCACATTGTTGGTCAAAAAGTGCTTCTCTCGCTCTGAAAAGCATTTTGCACACATAAAAACTTGACATGTGAATATTTCTGTTACTTTCAATGGAAACGTGTTATTATGCTTACAAAAGGGTTATTTAAGCATAAACCACCATTTGGGAGTGAATTCCATTAGTTTTGAGCAATATCAACATTGTAAGGTAAAAATCACATTGTTGGTCAAAAAGTGCTTCTCTCACTCTGAAAAGCATTTTGCACACATAAAAACTAGAAACGTGAATATTTCTGTTACTTTCAATGGAAACGTGTTATTATGCTTACAAAAGGGTTATTTAAGCATAAACCACCATTTGGGAGTGAATTCCATTAGTTTTGAGCAATATCAACATTGTAAGGTAAAAATCACATTGTTGGTCAAAAAGTGCTTCTCTCGCTCTGAAAAGCATTTTGCACACATAAAAACTTGACATGTGAATATTTCTGTTACTTTCAATGGAAACGTGTTATTATGCTTACAAAAGGGTTATTTAAGCATAAACCACCATTTGGGAGTGAATTCCATTAGTTTTGAGCAATATCAAAATTGAAAGGTCAGAGTCACATTGTTGGTCAAAAAGTGCTTCTCTCGCTCTGAAAAGCATTTTGCACGCATAAAAACTTGACATGTGAATATTTCTGTTTCTTTCAATGGAAACGTGTTATTATGCTTACAAAAGGGTTATTTAAGCATAAACCACCATTTGGGAGTGAATTCCATTAGTTTTGAGCAATATCAAAATTGAAAGGTCAGAGTCACATTGTTGGTCAAAAAGTGCTTCTCTCGCTCTGAAAAGCATTTTGCACGCATAAAAACTTGACATGTGAATATTTCTGTTTCTTTCAATTCAAACGTGTTATTATGCTTACAAAAGGGTTATTTAAGCATAAACCACCATTTGGGAGTGAATTCCATTAGTTTTGAGCAATATCAAAATTGAAAGGTCAGAATCACATTGTTGGTCAAAAAGTGCTTCTCTCGCTCTGAAAAGCATTTTGCACACATAAAAACTTGACATGTGAATATTTCTGTTACTTTCAATGGAAACGTGTTATTATGCTTACAAAAGGGTTATTTAAGCATAAACCACCATTTGGGAGTGAATTCCATTAGTTTTGAGCAATATCAACATTGTAAGGTAAAAATCACATTGTTGGTCAAAAAGTGCTTCTCTCGCTCTGAAAAGCATTTTGCACGCATAAAAACTTGACATGTGAATATTTCTGTTTCTTTCAATTCAAACGTGTTATTATGCTTACAAAAGGGTTATTTAAGCATAAACCACCATTTGGGAGTGAATTCCATTAGTTTTGAGCAATATCAAAATTGAAAGGTCAGAATCACATTGTTGGTCAAAAAGTGCTTCTCTCGCTCTGAAAAGCATTTTGCACACATAAAAACTTGACATGTGAATATTTCTGTTACTTTCAATGGAAACGTGTTATTATGCTTACAAAAGGGTTATTTAAGCATAAACCACCATTTGGGAGTGAATTCCATTAGTTTTGAGCAATATCAACATTGTAAGGTAAAAATCACATTGTTGGTCAAAAAGTGCTTCTCTCGCTCTGAAAAGCATTTTGCACACATAAAAACTTGACATGTGAATATTTCTGTTTCTTTCAATGGAAACGTGTTATTATGCTTACAAAAGGGTTATTTAAGCATAAACCACCATTTGGGAGTGAATTCCATTAGTTTTGAGCAATATCAAAATTTAAAGGTCAGAGTCACATTGTTGGTCAAAAAGTGCTTCTCTCGCTCTGAAAAGCATTTTGCACACATAAAAACTTGACATGTGAATATTTCTGTTTCTTTCAATGGAAACGTGTTATTATGCTTACAAAAGGGTTATTTAAGCATAAACCACCATTTGGGAGTGAATTCCATTAGTTTTGAGCAATATCAAAATTGAAAGGTCAGAATCACATTGTTGGTCAAAAAGTGCTTCTCTCGCTCTGAAAAGCATTTTGCACACATAAAAACTTGACATGTGAATATTTCTGTTACTTTCAATGGAAACGTGTTATTATGCTTACAAAAGGGTTATTTAAGCATAAACCACCATTTGGGAGTGAATTCCATTAGTTTTGAGCAATATCAACATTGTAAGGTAAAAATCACATTGTTGGTCAAAAAGTGCTTCTCTCGCTCTGAAAAGCATTTTGCACACATAAAAACTAGAAACGTGAATATTTCTGTTACTTTCAATGGAAACGTGTTATTATGCTTACAAAAGGGTTATTTAAGCATAAACCACCATTTGGGAGTGAATTCCATTAGTTTTGAGCAATATCAACATTGTAAGGTAAAAATCACATTGTTGGTCAAAAAGTGCTTCTCTCGCTCTGAAAAGCATTTTGCACACATAAAAACTTGACACGTGAATATTTCTGTTACTTTCAATGGAAACGTGTTATTATGCTTACAAAAGGGTTATTTAAGCATAAACCACCATTTGGGAGTGAATTCCATTAGTTTTGAGCAATATCAAAATTGAAAGGTCAGAGTCACATTGTTGGTCAAAAAGTGCTTCTCTCGCTCTGAAAAGCATTTTGCACGCATAAAAACTTGACATGTGAATATTTCTGTTTCTTTCAATGGAAACGTGTTATTATGCTTACAAAAGGGTTATTTAAGCATAAACCACCATTTGGGAGTGAATTCCATTAGTTTTGAGCAATATCAAAATTGAAAGGTCAGAATCACATTGTTGGTCAAAAAGTGCTTCTCTCGCTCTGAAAAGCATTTTGCACACATAAAAACTTGACATGTGAATATTTCTGTTACTTTCAATGGAAACGTGTTATTATGCTTACAAAAGGGTTATTTAATCATAAACCACCATTTGGGAGTGAATTCCATTAGTTTTGATCAATATCAACATTGTAAGGTAAAAATCACATTGTTGGTCAAAAAGTGCTTCTCTCGCTCTGAAAAGCATTTTGCACACATAAAAACTTGACATGTGAATATTTCTGTTACTTTCAATGGAAACGTGTTATTATGCTTACAAAAGGGTTATTTAAGCATAAACCACCATTTGGGAGTGAATTCCATTAGTTTTGAGCAATATCAACATTGTAAGGTAAAAATCACATTGTTGGTCAAAAAGTGCTTCTCTCGCTCAGAAAAGCATTTTGCACGCATAAAAACTTGACATGTGAATATTTCTGTTTCTTTCAATTCAAACGTGTTATTATGCTTACAAAAGGGTTATTTAAGCATAAACCACCATTTGGGAGTGAATTCCATTAGTTTTGAGCAATATCAAAATTTAAAGGTCAGAGTCACATTGTTGGTCAAAAAGTGCTTCTCTCGCTCTGAAAAGCATTTTGCACACATAAAAACTTGACATGTGAATATTTCTGTTTCTTTCAATGGAAACGTGTTATTATGCTTACAAAAGGGTTATTTAAGCATAAACCACCATTTGGGAGTGAATTCCATTAGTTTTGAGCAATATCAAAATTGAAAGGTCAGAATCACATTGTTGGTCAAAAAGTGCTTCTCTCGCTCTGAAAAGCATTTTGCACACATAAAAACTAGAAACGTGAATATTTCTGTTACTTTCAATGGAAACGTGTTATTATGCTTACAAAAGGGTTATTTAAGCATAAACCACCATTTGGGAGTGAATTCCATTAGTTTTGAGCAATATCAACATTGTAAGGTAAAAATCACATTGTTGGTCAAAAAGTGCTTCTCTCGCTCTGAAAAGCATTTTGCACACATAAAAACTAGAAACGTGAATATTTCTGTTACTTTCAATGGAAACGTGTTATTATGCTTACAAAAGGGTTATTTAAGCATAAACCACCATTTGGGAGTGAATTCCATTAGTTTTGAGCAATATCAACATTGTAAGGTAAAAATCACATTGTTGGTCAAAAAGTGCTTCTCTCGCTCTGAAAAGCATTTTGCACACATAAAAACTTGACATGTGAATATTTCTGTTACTTTCAATGGAAACGTGTTATTATGCTTACAAAAGGGTTATTTAAGCATAAACCACCATTTGGGAGTGAATTCCATTAGTTTTGAGCAATATCAAAATTGAAAGGTCAGAGTCACATTGTTGGTCAAAAAGTGCTTCTCTCGCTCTGAAAAGCATTTTGCACGCATAAAAACTTGACATGTGAATATTTCTGTTTCTTTCAATGGAAACGTGTTATTATGCTTACAAAAGGGTTATTTAAGCATAAACCACCATTTGGGAGTGAATTCCATTAGTTTTGAGCAATATCAAAATTGAAAGGTCAGAATCACATTGTTGGTCAAAAAGTGCTTCTCTCGCTCTGAAAAGCATTTTGCACACATAAAAACTTGACATGTGAATATTTCTGTTACTTTCAATGGAAACGTGTTATTATGCTTACAAAAGGGTTATTTAATCATAAACCACCATTTGGGAGTGAATTCCATTAGTTTTGATCAATATCAACATTGTAAGGTAAAAATCACATTGTTGGTCAAAAAGTGCTTCTCTCGCTCTGAAAAGCATTTTGCACACATAAAAACTTGACATGTGAATATTTCTGTTACTTTCAATGGAAACGTGTTATTATGCTTACAAAAGGGTTATTTAAGCATAAACCACCATTTGGGAGTGAATTCCATTAGTTTTGAGCAATATCAACATTGTAAGGTAAAAATCACATTGTTGGTCAAAAAGTGCTTCTCTCGCTCTGAAAAGCATTTTGCACGCATAAAAACTTGACATGTGAATATTTCTGTTTCTTTCAATTCAAACGTGTTATTATGCTTACAAAAGGGTTATTTAAGCATAAACCACCATTTGGGAGTGAATTCCATTAGTTTTGAGCAATATCAAAATTGAAAGGTCAGAATCACATTGTTGGTCAAAAAGTGCTTCTCTCGCTCTGAAAAGCATTTTGCACACATAAAAACTTGACATGTGAATATTTCTGTTACTTTCAATGCAAACGTGTTATTATGCTTACAAAAGGGTTATTTAAGCATAAACCACCATTTGGGAGTGAATTCCATTAGTTTTGAGCAATATCAACATTGTAAGGTAAAAATAACATTGTTGGTCAAAAAATGCTTCTCTCGCTCTGAAAAGCATTTTGCACACATAAAAACTTGACATGTGAATATTTCTGTTTCTTTCAATTCAAACGTGTTATTATGCTTACAAAAGGGTTATTTAAGCATAAACCACCATTTGGGAGTGAATTCCATTAGTTTTGAGCAATATCAACATTGTAAGGTAAAAATCACATTGTTGGTCAAAAAGTGCTTCTCTCGCTCTGAAAAGCATTTTGCACGCATAAAAACTTGACATGTGAATATTTCTGTTACTTTCAATGGAAACGTGTTATTATGCTTACAAAAGGGTTATTTAAGCATAAACCACCATTTGGGAGTGAATTCCATTAGTTTTGAGCAATATCAAAATTGAAAGGTCAGAATCACATTGTTGGTCAAAAAGTGCTTCTCTCGCTCTGAAAAGCATTTTGCACACATAAAAACTTGACATGTGAATATTTCTGTTACTTTCAATGGAAACGTGTTATTATGCTTACAAAAGGGTTATTTAATCATAAACCACCATTTGGGAGTGAATTCCATTAGTTTTGATCAATATCAACATTGTAAGGTAAAAATCACATTGTTGGTCAAAAAGTGCTTCTCTCGCTCTGAAAAGCATTTTGCACACATAAAAACTTGACATGTGAATATTTCTGTTACTTTCAATGGAAACGTGTTATTATGCTTACAAAAGGGTTATTTAAGCATAAACCACCATTTGGGAGTGAATTCCATTAGTTTTGATCAATATCAACATTGTAAGGTAAAAATCACATTGTTGGTCAAAAAGTGCTTCTCTCGCTCTGAAAAGCATTTTGCACGCATAAAAACTTGACTTGTGAATATTTCTGTTTCTTTCAATGGAAACGTGTTATTATGCTTACAAAAGGTTATTTAAGCATAAACCATCATTTGGGAGTGAATTCCATTAGTTTTGAGCAATATCAAAATTGAAAGGTCAGAATCACATTGTTGGTCAAAAAGTGCTTCTCTCGCTCTGAAAAGCATTTTGCACGCATAAAAACTTGACATGTGAATATTTCTGTTTCTTTCAATGGAAACGTGTTATTATGCTTACAAAAGGGTTATTTAAGCATAAACCACCATTTGGGAGTGAATTCCATTAGTTTTGAGCAATATCAAAATTGAAAGGTCAGAATCACATTGTTGGTCAAAAAGTGCTTCTCTCGCTCTGAAAAGCATTTTGCACACATAAAAACTTGACATGTGAATATTTCTGTTACTTTCAATGGAAACGTGTTATTATGCTTACAAAAGGGTTATTTAAGCATAAACCACCATTTGGGAGTGAATTCCATTAGTTTTGAGCAATATCAACATTGTAAGGTAAAAATCACATTGTTGGTCAAAAAGTGCTTCTCTCGCTCTGAAAAGCATTTTGCACACATAAAAACTAGAAACGTGAATATTTCTGTTACTTTCAATGGAAACGTGTTATTATGCTTACAAAAGGGTTATTTAAGCATAAACCACCATTTGGGAGTGAATTCCATTAGTTTTGAGCAATATCAACATTGTAAGGTAAAAATCACATTGTTGGTCAAAAAGTGCTTCTCTCGCTCTGAAAAGCATTTTGCACACATAAAAACTTGACATGTGAATATTTCTGTTACTTTCAATGGAAACGTGTTATTATGCTTACAAAAGGGTTATTTAAGCATAAACCACCATTTGGGAGTGAATTCCATTAGTTTTGAGCAATATCAAAATTGAAAGGTCAGAGTCACATTGTTGGTCAAAAAGTGCTTCTCTCGCTCTGAAAAGCATTTTGCACGCATAAAAACTTGACATGTGAATATTTCTGTTTCTTTCAATGGAAACGTGTTATTATGCTTACAAAAGGGTTATTTAAGCATAAACCACCATTTGGGAGTGAATTCCATTAGTTTTGAGCAATATCAAAATTGAAAGGTCAGAGTCACATTGTTGGTCAAAAAGTGCTTCTCTCGCTCTGAAAAGCATTTTGCACGCATAAAAACTTGACATGTGAATATTTCTGTTTCTTTCAATTCAAACGTGTTATTATGCTTACAAAAGGGTTATTTAAGCATAAACCACCATTTGGGAGTGAATTCCATTAGTTTTGAGCAATATCAAAATTGAAAGGTCAGAATCACATTGTTGGTCAAAAAGTGCTTCTCTCGCTCTGAAAAGCATTTTGCACACATAAAAACTTGACATGTGAATATTTCTGTTACTTTCAATGGAAACGTGTTATTATGCTTACAAAAGGGTTATTTAAGCATAAACCACCATTTGGGAGTGAATTCCATTAGTTTTGAGCAATATCAACATTGTAAGGTAAAAATCACATTGTTGGTCAAAAAGTGCTTCTCTCGCTCTGAAAAGCATTTTGCACGCATAAAAACTTGACATGTGAATATTTCTGTTTCTTTCAATGGAAACGTGTTATTATGCTTACAAAAGGGTTATTTAAGCATAAACCACCATTTGGGAGTGAATTCCATTAGTTTTGAGCAATATCAACATTGTAAGGTAAAAATCACATTGTTGGTCAAAAAGTGCTTCTCTCGCTCTGAAAAGCATTTTGCACGCATAAAAACTTGACATGTGAATATTTCTGTTTCTTTCAATTCAAACGTGTTATTATGCTTACAAAAGGGTTATTTAAGCATAAACCACCATTTGGGAGTGAATTCCATTAGTTTTGAGCAATATCAAAATTGAAAGGTCAGAATCACATTGTTGGTCAAAAAGTGCTTCTCTCGCTCTGAAAAGCATTTTGCACACATAAAAACTTGACATGTGAATATTTCTGTTACTTTCAATGGAAACGTGTTATTATGCTTACAAAAGGGTTATTTAAGCATAAACCACCATTTGGGAGTGAATTCCATTAGTTTTGAGCAATATCAACATTGTAAGGTAAAAATCACATTGTTGGTCAAAAAGTGCTTCTCTCGCTCTGAAAAGCATTTTGCACACATAACAACTTGACATGTGAATATTTCTGTTTCTTTCAATGGAAACGTGTTATTATGCTTACAAAAGGGTTATTTAAGCATAAACCACCATTTGGGAGTGAATTCCATTAGTTTTGAGCAATATCAAAATTTAAAGGTCAGAGTCACATTGTTGGTCAAAAAGTGCTTCTCTCGCTCTGAAAAGCATTTTGCACACATAAAAACTTGACATGTGAATATTTCTGTTTCTTTCAATGGAAACGTGTTATTATGCTTACAAAAGGGTTATTTAAGCATAAACCACCATTTGGGAGTGAATTCCATTAGTTTTGAGCAATATCAAAATTGAAAGGTCAGAATCACATTGTTGGTCAAAAAGTGCTTCTCTCGCTCTGAAAAGCATTTTGCACACATAAAAACTTGACATGTGAATATTTCTGTTACTTTCAATGGAAACGTGTTATTATGCTTACAAAAGGGTTATTTAAGCATAAACCACCATTTGGGAGTGAATTCCATTAGTTTTGAGCAATATCAACATTGTAAGGTAAAAATCACATTGTTGGTCAAAAAGTGCTTCTCTCGCTCTGAAAAGCATTTTGCACACATAAAAACTAGAAACGTGAATATTTCTGTTACTTTCAATGGAAACGTGTTATTATGCTTACAAAAGGGTTATTTAAGCATAAACCACCATTTGGGAGTGAATTCCATTAGTTTTGAGCAATATCAACATTGTAAGGTAAAAATCACATTGTTGGTCAAAAAGTGCTTCTCTCGCTCTGAAAAGCATTTTGCACACATAAAAACTTGACATGTGAATATTTCTGTTACTTTCAATGGAAACGTGTTATTATGCTTACAAAAGGGTTATTTAAGCATAAACCACCATTTGGGAGTGAATTCCATTAGTTTTGAGCAATATCAAAATTGAAAGGTCAGAGTCACATTGTTGGTCAAAAAGTGCTTCTCTCGCTCTGAAAAGCATTTTGCACGCATAAAAACTTGACATGTGAATATTTCTGTTTCTTTCAATGGAAACGTGTTATTATGCTTACAAAAGGGTTATTTAAGCATAAACCACCATTTGGGAGTGAATTCCATTAGTTTTGAGCAATATCAAAATTGAAAGGTCAGAATCACATTGTTGGTCAAAAAGTGCTTCTCTCGCTCTGAAAAGCATTTTGCACACATAAAAACTTGACATGTGAATATTTCTGTTACTTTCAATGGAAACGTGTTATTATGCTTACAAAAGGGTTATTTAATCATAAACCACCATTTGGGAGTGAATTCCATTAGTTTTGATCAATATCAACATTGTAAGGTAAAAATCACATTGTTGGTCAAAAAGTGCTTCTCTCGCTCAGAAAAGCATTTTGCACGCATAAAAACTTGACATGTGAATATTTCTGTTTCTTTCAATTCAAACGTGTTATTATGCTTACAAAAGGGTTATTTAAGCATAAACCACCATTTGGGAGTGAATTCCATTAGTTTTGAGCAATATCAAAATTTAAAGGTCAGAGTCACATTGTTGGTCAAAAAGTGCTTCTCTCGCTCTGAAAAGCATTTTGCACACATAAAAACTTGACATGTGAATATTTCTGTTTCTTTCAATGGAAACGTGTTATTATGCTTACAAAAGGGTTATTTAAGCATAAACCACCATTTGGGAGTGAATTCCATTAGTTTTGAGCAATATCAAAATTGAAAGGTCAGAATCACATTGTTGGTCAAAAAGTGCTTCTCTCGCTCTGAAAAGCATTTTGCACACATAAAAACTTGACATGTGAATATTTCTGTTACTTTCAATGGAAACGTGTTATTATGCTTACAAAAGGGTTATTTAAGCATAAACCACCATTTGGGAGTGAATTCCATTAGTTTTGAGCAATATCAACATTGTAAGGTAAAAATCACATTGTTGGTCAAAAAGTGCTTCTCTCGCTCTGAAAAGCATTTTGCACACATAAAAACTAGAAACGTGAATATTTCTGTTACTTTCAATGGAAACGTGTTATTATGCTTACAAAAGGGTTATTTAAGCATAAACCACCATTTGGGAGTGAATTCCATTAGTTTTGAGCAATATCAACATTGTAAGGTAAAAATCACATTGTTGGTCAAAAAGTGCTTCTCTCGCTCTGAAAAGCATTTTGCACACATAAAAACTTGACATGTGAATATTTCTGTTACTTTCAATGGAAACGTGTTATTATGCTTACAAAAGGGTTATTTAAGCATAAACCACCATTTGGGAGTGAATTCCATTAGTTTTGAGCAATATCAAAATTGAAAGGTCAGAGTCACATTGTTGGTCAAAAAGTTCTTCTCTCGCTCTGAAAAGCATTTTGCACGCATAAAAACTTGACATGTGAATATTTCTGTTTCTTTCAATGGAAACGTGTTATTATGCTTACAAAAGGGTTATTTAAGCATAAACCACCATTTGGGAGTGAATTCCATTAGTTTTGAGCAATATCAAAATTGAAAGGTCAGAATCACATTGTTGGTCAAAAAGTGCTTCTCTCGCTCTGAAAAGCATTTTGCACACATAAAAACTTGACATGTGAATATTTCTGTTACTTTCAATGGAAACGTGTTATTATGCTTACAAAAGGGTTATTTAATCATAAACCACCATTTGGGAGTGAATTCCATTAGTTTTGATCAATATCAACATTGTAAGGTAAAAATCACATTGTTGGTCAAAAAGTGCTTCTCTCGCTCTGAAAAGCATTTTGCACACATAAAAACTTGACATGTGAATATTTCTGTTACTTTCAATGGAAACGTGTTATTATGCTTACAAAAGGGTTATTTAAGCATAAACCACCATTTGGGAGTGAATTCCATTAGTTTTGAGCAATATCAACATTGTAAGGTAAAAATCACATTGTTGGTCAAAAAGTGCTTCTCTCGCTCTGAAAAGCATTTTGCACGCATAAAAACTTGACATGTGAATATTTCTGTTTCTTTCAATTCAAACGTGTTATTATGCTTACAAAAGGGTTATTTAAGCATAAACCACCATTTGGGAGTGAATTCCATTAGTTTTGAGCAATATCAAAATTGAAAGGTCAGAATCACATTGTTGGTCAAAAAGTGCTTCTCTCGCTCTGAAAAGCATTTTGCACACATAAAAACTTGACATGTGAATATTTCTGTTACTTTCAATGCAAACGTGTTATTATGCTTACAAAAGGGTTATTTAAGCATAAACCACCATTTGGGAGTGAATTCCATTAGTTTTGAGCAATATCAACATTGTAAGGTAAAAATAACATTGTTGGTCAAAAAATGCTTCTCTCGCTCTGAAAAGCATTTTGCACACATAAAAACTTGACATGTGAATATTTCTGTTTCTTTCAATTCAAACGTGTTATTATGCTTACAAAAGGGTTATTTAAGCATAAACCACCATTTGGGAGTGAATTCCATTAGTTTTGAGCAATATCAACATTGTAAGGTAAAAATCACATTGTTGGTCAAAAAGTGCTTCTCTCGCTCTGAAAAGCATTTTGCACGCATAAAAACTTGACATGTGAATATTTCTGTTACTTTCAATGGAAACGTGTTATTATGCTTACAAAAGGGTTATTTAAGCATAAACCACCATTTGGGAGTGAATTCCATTAGTTTTGAGCAATATCAAAATTGAAAGGTCAGAATCACATTGTTGGTCAAAAAGTGCTTCTCTCGCTCTGAAAAGCATTTTGCACACATAAAAACTTGACATGTGAATATTTCTGTTACTTTCAATGGAAACGTGTTATTATGCTTACAAAAGGGTTATTTAATCATAAACCACCATTTGGGAGTGAATTCCATTAGTTTTGATCAATATCAACATTGTAAGGTAAAAATCACATTGTTGGTCAAAAAGTGCTTCTCTCGCTCTGAAAAGCATTTTGCACACATAAAAACTTGACATGTGAATATTTCTGTTACTTTCAATGGAAACGTGTTATTATGCTTACAAAAGGGTTATTTAAGCATAAACCACCATTTGGGAGTGAATTCCATTAGTTTTGATCAATATCAACATTGTAAGGTAAAAATCACATTGTTGGTCAAAAAGTGCTTCTCTCGCTCTGAAAAGCATTTTGCACGCATAAAAACTTGACTTGTGAATATTTCTGTTTCTTTCAATGGAAACGTGTTATTATGCTTACAAAAGGTTATTTAAGCATAAACCATCATTTGGGAGTGAATTCCATTAGTTTTGAGCAATATCAAAATTGAAAGGTCAGAATCACATTGTTGGTCAAAAAGTGCTTCTCTCGCTCTGAAAAGCATTTTGCACACGTAAAAACTTGACATGTGAATATTTCTGTTACTTTCAATGGAAACGTGTTATTATGCTTACAAAAGGGTTATTTAAGCATAAACCACCATTTGGGAGTGAATTCCATTAGTTTTGAGCAATATCAAAATTTAAAGGTCAGAGTCACATTGTTGGTCAAAAAGTGCTTCTCTCGCTCTGAAAAGCATTTTGCACACATAAAAACTTGACATGTGAATATTTCTGTTTCTTTCAATGGAAACGTGTTATTATGCTTACAAAGGGGTTATTTAAGCATAAACCACCATTTGGGAGTGAATTCCATTAGTTTTGAGCAATATCAAAATTGAAAGGTCAGAATCACATTGTTGGTCAAAAAGTGCTTCTCTCGCTCTGAAAAGCATTTTGCACACATAAAAACTTGACATGTGAATATTTCTGTTACTTTCAATGGAAACGTGTTATTATGCTTACAAAAGGGTTATTTAAGCATAAACCACCATTTGGGAGTGAATTCCATTAGTTTTGAGCAATATCAACATTGTAAGGTAAAAATCACATTGTTGGTCAAAAAGTGCTTCTCTCGCTCTGAAAAGCATTTTGCACACATAAAAACTAGAAACGTGAATATTTCTGTTACTTTCAATGGAAACGTGTTATTATGCTTACAAAAGGGTTATTTAAGCATAAACCACCATTTGGGAGTGAATTCCATTAGTTTTGAGCAATATCAACATTGTAAGGTAAAAATCACATTGTTGGTCAAAAAGTGCTTCTCTCGCTCTGAAAAGCATTTTGCACACATAAAAACTTGACATGTGAATATTTCTGTTACTTTCAATGGAAACGTGTTATTATGCTTACAAAAGGGTTATTTAAGCATAAACCACCATTTGGGAGTGAATTCCATTAGTTTTGAGCAATATCAAAATTGAAAGGTCAGAGTCACATTGTTGGTCAAAAAGTGCTTCTCTCGCTCTGAAAAGCATTTTGCACGCATAAAAACTTGACATGTGAATATTTCTGTTACTTTCAATGGAAACGTGTTATTATGCTTACAAAAGGGTTATTTAAGCATAAACCACCATTTGGGAGTGAATTCCATTAGTTTTGAGCAATATCAAAATTTAAAGGTCAGAGTCACATTGTTGGTCAAAAAGTGCTTCTCTCGCTCTGAAAAGCATTTTGCACACATAAAAACTTGACATGTGAATATTTCTGTTTCTTTCAACGGAAACGTGTTATTATGCTTACAAAAGGGTTATTTAAGCATAAACCACCATTTGGGAGTGAATTCCATTAGTTTTGAGCAATATCAAAATTGAAATGTCAGAGTCACATTGTTGGTCAAAAAGTGCTTCTCTCGCTCTGAAAAGCATTTTGCACGCATAAAAACTTGACATGTGAATATTTCTGTTTCTTTCAATGGAAACGTGTTATTATGCTTACAAAAGGGTTATTTAAGCATAAACCACCATTTGGGAGTGAATTCCATTAGTTTTGAGCAATATCAAAATTGAAAGGTCAGAGTCACATTGTTGGTCAAAAAGTGCTTCTCTCGCTCTGAAAAGCATTTTGCACACATAAAAACTTGACATGTGAATATTTCTGTTTCTTTCAACGGAAACGTGTTATTATGCTTACAAAAGGGTTATTTAAGCATAAACCACCATTTGGGAGTGAATTCCATTAGTTTTGAGCAATATCAAAATTGAAATGTCAGAGTCACATTGTTGGTCAAAAAGTGCTTCTCTCGCTCTGAAAAGCATTTTGCACGCATAAAAACTTGACATGTGAATATTTCTGTTTCTTTCAATGGAAACGTGTTATTATGCTTACAAAAGGGTTATTTAAGCATAAACCACCATTTGGGAGTGAATTACATTAGTTTTGAGCAATATCAAAATTGAAAGGTCAGAGTCACATTGTTGGTCAAAAAGTGCTTCTCTCGCTCTGAAAAGCATTTTGCACGCATAAAAACTTGACATGTGAATATTTCTGTTTCTTTCAATGGAAACGTGTTATTATGCTTACAAAAGGGTTATTTAAGCATAAACCACCATTTGGGAGTGAATTCCATTAGTTTTGAGCAATATCAAAATTGAAAGGTCAGAGTCACATTGTTGGTCAAAAAGTGCTTCTCTCGCTCTGAAAAGCATTTTACACACATAAAAACTTGACATGTGAATATTTCTGTTTCTTTCAATGGAAACGTGTTATTATGCTTACAAAAGGGTTATTTAAGCATAAACCACCATTTGGGAGTGAATTCCATTAGTTTTGAGCAATATCAAAATTGAAAGGTCAGAATCACATTGTTGGTCAAAAAGTGCTTCTCTCGCTCTGAAAAGCATTTTGCACACATAAAATCTTGACATGTGAATATTTCTGTTACTTTCAATGGAAACGTGTTATTATGCTTACAAAAGGGTTATTTAATCATAAACCACCATTTGGGAGTGAATTCCATTAGTTTTGATCAATATCAACATTGTAAGGTAAAAATCACATTGTTGGTCAAAAAGTGCTTCTCTCGCTCTGAAAAGCATTTTGCACACATAAAAACTTGACATGTGAATATTTCTGTTACTTTCAATGGAAACGTGTTATTATGCTTACAAAAGGGTTATTTAAGCATAAACCACCATTTGGGAGTGAATTCCATTAGTTTTGAGCAATATCAACATTGTAAGGTAAAAATCACATTGTTGGTCAAAAAGTGCTTCTCTCGCTCTGAAAAGCATTTTGCACGCATAAAAACTTGACATGTGAATATTTCTGTTTCTTTCAATTCAAACGTGTTATTATGCTTACAAATGGGTTATTTAAGCATAAACCACCATTTGGGAGTGAATTCCATTAGTTTTGAGCAATATCAAAATTGAAAGGTCAGAATCACATTGTTGGTCAAAAAGTGCTTCTCTCGCTCTGAAAAGCATTTTGCACACATAAAAACTTGACATGTGAATATTTCTGTTACTTTCAATGGAAACGTGTTATTATGCTTACAAAAGGGTTATTTAAGCATAAACCACCATTTGGGAGTGAATTCCATTAGTTTTGAGCAATATCAACATTGTAAGGTAAAAATCACATTGTTGGTCAAAAAGTGCTTCTCTCGCTCTGAAAAGCATTTTGCACGCATAAAAACTTGACATGTGAATATTTCTGTTTCTTTCAATGGAAACGTGTTATTATGCTTACAAAAGGGTTATTTAAGCATAAACCACCATTTGGGAGTGAATTCCATTAGTTTTGAGCAATATCAAAATTTAAAGGTCAGAGTCACATTGTTGGTCAAAAAGTGCTTCTCTCGCTCTGAAAAGCATTTTGCACACATAAAAACTTGACATGTGAATATTTCTGTTTCTTTCAATGGAAACGTGTTATTATGCTTACAAAAGGGTTATTTAAGCATAAACCACCATTTGGGAGTGAATTCCATTAGTTTTGAGCAATATCAAAATTGAAAGGTCAGAATCACATTGTTGGTCAAAAAGTGCTTCTCTCGCTCTGAAAAGCATTTTGCACACATAAAAACTAGAAACGTGAATATTTCTGTTACTTTCAATGGAAACGTGTTATTATGCTTACAAAAGGGTTATTTAAGCATAAACCACCATTTGGGAGTGAATTCCATTAGTTTTGAGCAATATCAACATTGTAAGGTAAAAATCACATTGTTGGTCAAAAAGTGCTTCTCTCGCTCTGAAAAGCATTTTGCACACATAAAAACTTGACATGTGAATATTTCTGTTACTTTCAATGGAAACGTGTTATTATGCTTACAAAAGGGTTATTTAAGCATAAACCACCATTTGGGAGTGAATTCCATTAGTTTTGAGCAATATCAAAATTGAAAGGTCAGAATCACATTGTTGGTCAAAAAGTGCTTCTCTCGCTCTGAAAAGCATTTTGCACACGTAAAAACTTGACATGTGAATATTTCTGTTACTTTCAATGGAAACGTGTTATTATGCTTACAAAAGGGTTATTTAAGCATAAACCACCATTTGGGAGTGAATTCCATTAGTTTTGAGCAATATCAACATTGTAAGGTAAAAATCACATTGTTGGTCAAAAAGTGCTTCTCTCGCTCTGAAAAGCATTTTGCACGCATAAAAACTTGACATGTGAATATTTCTGTTACTTTCAATGGAAACGTGTTATTATGCTTACAAAAGGGTTATTTAAGCATAAACCACCATTTGGGAGTGAATTCCATTAGTTTTGAGCAATATCAACATTGTAAGGTAAAAATCACATTGTTGGTCAAAAAGTGCTTCTCTCGCTCTGAAAAGCATTTTGCACGCATAAAAACTTGACATGTGAATATTTCTGTTTCTTTCAATGGAAACGTGTTATTATGCTTACAAAAGGGTTATTTAAGCATAAACCACCATTTGGGAGTGAATTCCATTAGTTTTGAGCAATATCAAAATTTAAAGGTCAGAGTCACATTGTTGGTCAAAAAGTGCTTCTCTCGCTCTGAAAAGCATTTTGCACACATAAAAACTTGACATGTGAATATTTCTGTTTCTTTCAATGGAAACGTGTTATTATGCTTACAAAAGGGTTATTTAAGCATAAACCACCATTTGGGAGTGAATTCCATTAGTTTTGAGCAATATCAAAATTGAAAGGTCAGAATCACATTGTTGGTCAAAAAGTGCTTCTCTCGCTCTGAAAAGCATTTTGCACACATAAAAACTTGACATGTGAATATTTCTGTTACTTTCAATGGAAACGTGTTATTATGCTTACAAAAGGGTTATTTAAGCATAAACCACCATTTGGGAGTGAATTCCATTAGTTTTGAGCAATATCAACATTGTAAGGTAAAAATCACATTGTTGGTCAAAAAGTGCTTCTCTCGCTCTGAAAAGCATTTTGCACGCATAAAAACTTGACATGTGAATATTTCTGTTTCTTTCAATTCAAACGTGTTATTATGCTTACAAAAGGGTTATTTAAGCATAAACCACCATTTGGGAGTGAATTCCATTAGTTTTGAGCAATATCAAAATTGAAAGGTCAGAATCACATTGTTGGTCAAAAAGTGCTTCTCTCGCTCTGAAAAGCATTTTGCACACATAAAAACTTGACATGTGAATATTTCTGTTACTTTCAATGGAAACGTGTTATTATGCTTACAAAAGGGTTATTTAAGCATAAACCACCATTTGGGAGTGAATTCCATTAGTTTTGAGCAATATCAAAATTGAAAGGTCAGAATCACATTGTTGGTCAAAAAGTGCTTCTCTCGCTCTGAAAAGCATTTTGCACACATAAAAACTTGACATGTGAATATTTCTGTTACTTTCAATGGAAACGTGTTATTATGCTTACAAAAGGGTTATTTAATCATAAACCACCATTTGGGAGTGAATTCCATTAGTTTTGATCAATATCAACATTGTAAGGTAAAAATCACATTGTTGGTCAAAAAGTGCTTCTCTCGCTCTGAAAAGCATTTTGCACACATAAAAACTTGACATGTGAATATTTCTGTTACTTTCAATGGAAACGTGTTATTATGCTTACAAAAGGGTTATTTAAGCATAAACCACCATTTGGGAGTGAATTCCATTAGTTTTGAGCAATATCAACATTGTAAGGTAAAAATCACATTGTTGGTCAAAAAGTGCTTCTCTCGCTCTGAAAAGCATTTTGCACGCATAAAAACTTGACATGTGAATATTTCTGTTACTTTCAATGGAAACGTGTTATTATGCTTACAAAAGGGTTATTTAAGCATAAACCACCATTTGGGAGTGAATTCCATTAGTTTTGAGCAATATCAACATTGTAAGGTAAAAATCACATTGTTGGTCAAAAAGTGCTTCTCTCGCTCTGAAAAGCATTTTGCACACATAAAAACTTGACATGTGAATATTTCTGTTACTTTCAATGGAAACGTGTTATTATGCTTACAAAAGGGTTATTTAAGCATAAACCACCATTTGGGAGTGAATTCCATTAGTTTTGAGCAATATCAACATTGTAAGGTAAAAATCACATTGTTGGTCAAAAAGTGCTTCTCTCGCTCTGAAAAGCATTTTGCACGCATAAAAACTTGACATGTGAATATTTCTGTTTCTTTCAATGGAAACGTGTTATTATGCTTACAAAAGGGTTATTTAAGCATAAACCACCATTTGGGAGTGAATTCCATTAGTTTTGAGCAATATCAAAATTTAAAGGTCAGAGTCACATTGTTGGTCAAAAAGTGCTTCTCTCGCTCTGAAAAGCATTTTGCACACATAAAAACTTGACATGTGAATATTTCTGTTTCTTTCAATGGAAACGTGTTATTATGCTTACAAAAGGGTTATTTAAGCATAAACCACCATTTGGGAGTGAATTCCATTAGTTTTGAGCAATATCAAAATTGAAAGGTCAGAATCACATTGTTGGTCAAAAAGTGCTTCTCTCGCTCTGAAAAGCATTTTGCACACATAAAAACTTGACATGTGAATATTTCTGTTACTTTCAATGGAAACGTGTTATTATGCTTACAAAAGGGTTATTTAAGCATAAACCACCATTTGGGAGTGAATTCCATTAGTTTTGAGCAATATCAACATTGTAAGGTAAAAATCACATTGTTGGTCAAAAAGTGCTTCTCTCGCTCTGAAAAGCATTTTGCACACATAAAAACTAGAAACGTGAATATTTCTGTTACTTTCAATGGAAACGTGTTATTATGCTTACAAAAGGGTTATTTAAGCATAAACCACCATTTGGGAGTGAATTCCATTAGTTTTGAGCAATATCAACATTGTAAGGTAAAAATCACATTGTTGGTCAAAAAGTGCTTCTCTCGCTCTGAAAAGCATTTTGCACACATAAAAACTTGACATGTGAATATTTCTGTTACTTTCAATGGAAACGTGTTATTATGCTTACAAAAGGGTTATTTAAGCATAAACCACCATTTGGGAGTGAATTCCATTAGTTTTGAGCAATATCAAAATTGAAAGGTCAGAGTCACATTGTTGGTCAAAAAGTGCTTCTCTCGCTCTGAAAAGCATTTTGCACGCATAAAAACTTGACATGTGAATATTTCTGTTTCTTTCAATGGAAACGTGTTATTATGCTTACAAAAGGGTTATTTAAGCATAAACCACCATTTGGGAGTGAATTCCATTAGTTTTGAGCAATATCAAAATTGAAAGGTCAGAATCACATTGTTGGTCAAAAAGTGCTTCTCTCGCTCTGAAAAGCATTTTGCACACATAAAAACTTGACATGTGAATATTTCTGTTACTTTCAATGGAAACGTGTTATTATGCTTACAAAAGGGTTATTTAATCATAAACCACCATTTGGGAGTGAATTCCATTAGTTTTGATCAATATCAACATTGTAAGGTAAAAATCACATTGTTGGTCAAAAAGTGCTTCTCTCGCTCTGAAAAGCATTTTGCACACATAAAAACTTGACATGTGAATATTTCTGTTACTTTCAATGGAAACGTGTTATTATGCTTACAAAAGGGTTATTTAAGCATAAACCACCATTTGGGAGTGAATTCCATTAGTTTTGAGCAATATCAACATTGTAAGGTAAAAATCACATTGTTGGTCAAAAAGTGCTTCTCTCGCTCTGAAAAGCATTTTGCACGCATAAAAACTTGACATGTGAATATTTCTGTTTCTTTCAATTCAAACGTGTTATCATGCTTACAAAAGGGTTATTTAAGCATAAACCACCATTTGGGAGTGAATTCCATTAGTTTTGAGCAATATCAAAATTGAAAGGTCAGAATCACATTGTTGGTCAAAAAGTGCTTCTCTCGCTCTGAAAAGCATTTTGCACACATAAAAACTTGACATGTGAATATTTCTGTTACTTTCAATGCAAACGTGTTATTATGCTTACAAAAGGGTTATTTAAGCATAAACCACCATTTGGGAGTGAATTCCATTAGTTTTGAGCAATATCAACATTGTAAGGTAAAAATAACATTGTTGGTCAAAAAATGCTTCTCTCGCTCTGAAAAGCATTTTGCACACATAAAAACTTGACATGTGAATATTTCTGTTTCTTTCAATTCAAACGTGTTATTATGCTTACAAAAGGGTTATTTAAGCATAAACCACCATTTGGGAGTGAATTCCATTAGTTTTGAGCAATATCAACATTGTAAGGTAAAAATCACATTGTTGGTCAAAAAGTGCTTCTCTCGCTCTGAAAAGCATTTTGCACGCATAAAAACTTGACATGTGAATATTTCTGTTACTTTCAATGGAAACGTGTTATTATGCTTACAAAAGGGTTATTTAAGCATAAACCACCATTTGGGAGTGAATTCCATTAGTTTTGAGCAATATCAAAATTGAAAGGTCAGAATCACATTGTTGGTCAAAAAGTGCTTCTCTCGCTCTGAAAAGCATTTTGCACACATAAAAACTTGACATGTGAATATTTCTGTTACTTTCAATGGAAACGTGTTATTATGCTTACAAAAGGGTTATTTAATCATAAACCACCATTTGGGAGTGAATTCCATTAGTTTTGATCAATATCAACATTGTAAGGTAAAAATCACATTGTTGGTCAAAAAGTGCTTCTCTCGCTCTGAAAAGCATTTTGCACACATAAAAACTTGACATGTGAATATTTCTGTTACTTTCAATGGAAACGTGTTATTATGCTTACAAAAGGGTTATTTAAGCATAAACCACCATTTGGGAGTGAATTCCATTAGTTTTGAGCAATATCAACATTGTAAGGTAAAAATCACATTGTTGGTCAAAAAGTGCTTCTCTCGCTCTGAAAAGCATTTTGTACGCATAAAAACTTGACATGTGAATATTTCTGTTACTTTCAATGGAAACGTGTTATTATGCTTACAAAAGGGTTATTTAAGCATAAACCACCATTTGGGAGTGAATTCCATTAGTTTTGAGCAATATCAACATTGTAAGGTAAAAATCACATTGTTGGTCAAAAAGTGCTTCTCTCGCTCTGAAAAGCATTTTGCACGCATAAAAACTTGACATGTGAATATTTCTGTTTCTTTCAATGGAAACGTGTTATTATGCTTACAAAAGGGTTATTTAAGCATAAACCACCATTTGGGAGTGAATTCCATTAGTTTTGAGCAATATCAAAATTTAAAGGTCAGAGTCACATTGTTGGTCAAAAAGTGCTTCTCTCGCTCTGAAAAGCATTTTGCACACATAAAAACTTGACATGTGAATATTTCTGTTTCTTTCAATGGAAACGTGTTATTATGCTTACAAAAGGGTTATTTAAGCATAAACCACCATTTGGGAGTGAATTCCATTAGTTTTGAGCAATATCAAAATTGAAAGGTCAGAATCACATTGTTGGTCAAAAAGTGCTTCTCTCGCTCTGAAAAGCATTTTGCACACATAAAAACTTGACATGTGAATATTTCTGTTACTTTCAATGGAAACGTGTTATTATGCTTACAAAAGGGTTATTTAAGCATAAACCACCATTTGGGAGTGAATTCCATTAGTTTTGAGCAATATCAACATTGTAAGGTAAAAATCACATTGTTGGTCAAAAAGTGCTTCTCTCGCTCTGAAAAGCATTTTGCACACATAAAAACTAGAAACGTGAATATTTCTGTTACTTTCAATGGAAACGTGTTATTATGCTTACAAAAGGGTTATTTAAGCATAAACCACCATTTGGGAGTGAATTCCATTAGTTTTGAGCAATATCAACATTGTAAGGTAAAAATCACATTGTTGGTCAAAAAGTGCTTCTCTCGCTCTGAAAAGCATTTTGCACACATAAAAACTTGACATGTGAATATTTCTGTTACTTTCAATGGAAACGTGTTATTATGCTTACAAAAGGGTTATTTAAGCATAAACCACCATTTGGGAGTGAATTCCATTAGTTTTGAGCAATATCAAAATTGAAAGGTCAGAGTCACATTGTTGGTCAAAAAGTGCTTCTCTCGCTCTGAAAAGCATTTTGCACGCATAAAAACTTGACATGTGAATATTTCTGTTTCTTTCAATGGAAACGTGTTATTATGCTTACAAAAGGGTTATTTAAGCATAAACCACCATTTGGGAGTGAATTCCATTAGTTTTGAGCAATATCAAAATTGTAAGGTCAGAATCACATTGTTGGTCAAAAAGTGCTTCTCTCGCTCTGAAAAGCATTTTGCACACATACAAACTTGACATGTGAATATTTCTGTTACTTTCAATGGAAACGTGTTATTATGCTTACAAAAGGGTTATTTAATCATAAACCACCATTTGGGAGTGAATTCCATTAGTTTTGATCAATATCAACATTGTAAGGTAAAAATCACATTGTTGGTCAAAAAGTGCTTCTCTCGCTCTGAAAAGCATTTTGCACACATAAAAACTTGACATGTGAATATTTCTGTTACTTTCAATGGAAACGTGTTATTATGCTTACAAAAGGGTTATTTAAGCATAAACCACCATTTGGGAGTGAATTCCATTAGTTTTGAGCAATATCAACATTGTAAGGTAAAAATCACATTGTTGGTCAAAAAGTGCTTCTCTCGCTCTGAAAAGCATTTTGCACGCATAAAAACTTGACATGTGGATATTTCTGTTTCTTTCAATTCAAACGTGTTATTATGCTTACAAAAGGGTTATTTAAGCATAAACCACCATTTGGGAGTGAATTCCATTAGTTTTGAGCAATATCAAAATTTAAAGGTCAGAGTCACATTGTTGGTCAAAAAGTGCTTCTCTCGCTCTGAAAAGCATTTTGCACACATAAAAACTTGACATGTGAATATTTCTGTTTCTTTCAATGGAAACGTGTTATTATGCTTACAAAAGGGTTATTTAAGCATAAACCACCATTTGGGAGTGAATTCCATTAGTTTTGAGCAATATCAAAATTGAAAGGTCAGAATCACATTGTTGGTCAAAAAGTGCTTCTCTCGCTCTGAAAAGCATTTTGCACACATAAAAACTTGACATGTGAATATTTCTGTTACTTTCAATGGAAACGTGTTATTATGCTTACAAAAGGGTTATTTAAGCATAAACCACCATTTGGGAGTGAATTCCATTAGTTTTGAGCAATATCAACATTGTAAGGTAAAAATCACATTGTTGGTCAAAAAGTGCTTCTCTCGCTCTGAAAAGCATTTTGCACACATAAAAACTAGAAACGTGAATATTTCTGTTACTTTCAATGGAAACGTGTTATTATGCTTACAAAAGGGTTATTTAAGCATAAACCACCATTTGGGAGTGAATTCCATTAGTTTTGAGCAATATCAACATTGTAAGGTAAAAATCACATTGTTGGTCAAAAAGTGCTTCTCTCGCTCTGAAAAGCATTTTGCACACATAAAAACTTGACATGTGAATATTTCTGTTACTTTCAATGGAAACGTGTTATTATGCTTACAAAAGGGTTATTTAAGCATAAACCACCATTTGGGAGTGAATTCCATTAGTTTTGAGCAATATCAAAATTGAAAGGTCAGAGTCACATTGTTGGTCAAAAAGTGCTTCTCTCGCTCTGAAAAGCATTTTGCACGCATAAAAACTTGACATGTGAATATTTCTGTTTCTTTCAATGGAAACGTGTTATTATGCTTACAAAAGGGTTATTTAAGCATAAACCACCATTTGGGAGTGAATTCCATTAGTTTTGAGCAATATCAAAATTGTAAGGTCAGAATCACATTGTTGGTCAAAAAGTGCTTCTCTCGCTCTGAAAAGCATTTTGCACACATAAAAACTTGACATGTGAATATTTCTGTTACTTTCAATGGAAACGTGTTATTATGCTTACAAAAGGGTTATTTAATCATAAACCACCATTTGGGAGTGAATTCCATTAGTTTTGATCAATATCAACATTGTAAGGTAAAAATCACATTGTTGGTCAAAAAGTGCTTCTCTCGCTCTGAAAAGCATTTTGCACACATAAAAACTTGACATGTGAATATTTCTGTTACTTTCAATGGAAACGTGTTATTATGCTTACAAAAGGGTTATTTAAGCATAAACCACCATTTGGGAGTGAATTCCATTAGTTTTGAGCAATATCAACATTGTAAGGTAAAAATCACATTGTTGGTCAAAAAGTGCTTCTCTCGCTCTGAAAAGCATTTTGCACGCATAAAAACTTGACATGTGAATATTTCTGTTTCTTTCAATTCAAACGTGTTATTATGCTTACAAAAGGGTTATTTAAGCATAAACCACCATTTGGGAGTGAATTCCATTAGTTTTGAGCAATATCAACATTGTAAGGTAAAAATCACATTGTTGGTCAAAAAGTGCTTCTCTCGCTCTGAAAAGCATTTTGCACGCATAAAAACTTGACATGTGAATATTTCTGTTACTTTCAATGGAAACGTGTTATTATGCTTACAAAAGGGTTATTTAAGCATAAACCACCATTTGGGAGTGAATTCCATTAGTTTTGAGCAATATCAAAATTGAAAGGTCAGAATCACATTGTTGGTCAAAAAGTGCTTCTCTCGCTCTGAAAAGCATTTTGCACACATAAAAACTTGACATGTGAATATTTCTGTTACTTTCAATGGAAACGTGTTATTATGCTTACAAAAGGGTTATTTAATCATAAACCACCATTTGGGAGTGAATTCCATTAGTTTTGATCAATATCAACATTGTAAGGTAAAAATCACATTGTTGGTCAAAAAGTGCTTCTCTCGCTCTGAAAAGCATTTTGCACACATAAAAACTTGACATGTGAATATTTCTGTTACTTTCAATGGAAACGTGTTATTATGCTTACAAAAGGGTTATTTAAGCATAAACCACCATTTGGGAGTGAATTCCATTAGTTTTGATCAATATCAACATTGTAAGGTAAAAATCACATTGTTGGTCAAAAAGTGCTTCTCTCGCTCTGAAAAGCATTTTGCACGCATAAAAACTTGACTTGTGAATATTTCTGTTTCTTTCAATGGAAACGTGTTATTATGCTTACAAAAGGTTATTTAAGCATAAACCATCATTTGGGAGTGAATTCCATTAGTTTTGAGCAATATCAAAATTGAAAGGTCAGAATCACATTGTTGGTCAAAAAGTGCTTCTCTCGCTCTGAAAAGCATTTTGCACACATAAAAACTTGACATGTGAATATTTCTGTTACTTTCAATGGAAACGTGTTATTATGCTTACAAAAGGGTTATTTAAGCATAAACCGCCATTTGGGAGTGAATTCCATTAGTTTTGAGCAATATCAACATTGTAAGGTAAAAATCACATTGTTGGTCAAAAAGTGCTTCTCTCGCTCTGAAAAGCATTTTGCACGCATAAAAACTTGACATGTGAATATTTCTGTTTCTTTCAATGGAAACGTGTTATTATGCTTACAAAAGGGTTATTTAAGCATAAACCACCATTTGGGAGTGAATTCCATTAGTTTTGAGCAATATCAAAATTTAAAGGTCAGAGTCACATTGTTGGTCAAAAAGTGCTTCTCTCGCTCTGAAAAGCATTTTGCACACATAAAAACTTGACATGTGAATATTTCTGTTTCTTTCAATGGAAACGTGTTATTATGCTTACAAAAGGGTTATTTAAGCATAAACCACCATTTGGGAGTGAATTCCATTAGTTTTGAGCAATATCAAAATTGAAAGGTCAGAATCACATTGTTGGTCAAAAAGTGCTTCTCTCGCTCTGAAAAGCATTTTGCACACATAAAAACTTGACATGTGAATATTTCTGTTACTTTCAATGGAAACGTGTTATTATGCTTACAAAAGGGTTATTTAAGCATAAACCACCATTTGGGAGTGAATTCCATTAGTTTTGATCAATATCAACATTGTAAGGTAAAAATCACATTGTTGGTCAAAAAGTGCTTCTCTCGCTCTGAAAAGCATTTTGCACACATAAAAACTAGAAACGTGAATATTTCTGTTACTTTCAATGGAAACGTGTTATTATGCTTACAAAAGGGTTATTTAAGCATAAACCACCATTTGGGAGTGAATTCCATTAGTTTTGAGCAATATCAACATTGTAAGGTAAAAATCACATTGTTGGTCAAAAAGTGCTTCTCTCGCTCTGAAAAGCATTTTGCACACATAAAAACTTGACATGTGAATATTTCTGTTTCTTTCAATGGAAACGTGTTATTATGCTTACAAAAGGGTTATTTAAGCATAAACCACCATTTGGGAGTGAATTCCATTAGTTTTGAGCAATATCAAAATTGAAAGGTCAGAATCACATTGTTGGTCAAAAAGTGCTTCTCTCGCTCTGAAAAGCATTTTGCACACGTAAAAACTTGACATGTGAATATTTCTGTTACTTTCAATGGAAACGTGTTATTATGCTTACAAAAGGGTTATTTAAGCATAAACCACCATTTGGGAGTGAATTCCATTAGTTTTGAGCAATATCAACATTGTAAGGTAAAAATAACATTGTTGGTCAAAAAATGCTTCTCTCGCTCTGAAAAGCATTTTGCACACATAAAAACTTGACATGTGAATATTTCTGTTTCTTTCAATTCAAACGTGTTATTATGCTTACAAAAAGGGTTATTTAAGCATAAACCACCATTTGGGAGTGAATTCCATTAGTTTTGAGCAATATCAACATTGTAAGGTAAAAATCACATTGTTGGTCAAAAAGTGCTTCTCTCGCTCTGAAAAGCATTTTGCACGCATAAAAACTTGACATGTGAATATTTCTGTTACTTTCAATGGAAACGTGTTATTATGCTTACAAAAGGGTTATTTAAGCATAAACCACCATTTGGGAGTGAATTCCATTAGTTTTGAGCAATATCAAAATTGAAAGGTCAGAATCACATTGTTGGTCAAAAAGTGCTTCTCTCGCTCTGAAAAGCATTTTGCACACATAAAAACTTGACATGTGAATATTTCTGTTACTTTCAATGGAAACGTGTTATTATGCTTACAAAAGGGTTATTTAATCATAAACCACCATTTGGGAGTGAATTCCATTAGTTTTGATCAATATCAACATTGTAAGGTAAAAATCACATTGTTGGTCAAAAAGTGCTTCTCTCGCTCTGAAAAGCATTTTGCACACATAAAAACTTGACATGTGAATATTTCTGTTACTTTCAATGGAAACGTGTTATTATGCTTACAAAAGGGTTATTTAAGCATAAACCACCATTTGGGAGTGAATTCCATTAGTTTTGAGCAATATCAACATTGTAAGGTAAAAATCACATTGTTGGTCAAAAAGTGCTTCTCTCGCTCTGAAAAGCATTTTGCACGCATAAAAACTTGACATGTGAATATTTCTGTTACTTTCAATGGAAACGTGTTATTATGCTTACAAAAGGGTTATTTAAGCATAAACCACCATTTGGGAGTGAATTCCATTAGTTTTGAGCAATATCAACATTGTAAGGTAAAAATCACATTGTTGGTCAAAAAGTGCTTCTCTCGCTCTGAAAAGCATTTTGCACGCATAAAAACTTGACATGTGAATATTTCTGTTTCTTTCAATGGAAACGTGTTATTATGCTTACAAAAGGGTTATTTAAGCATAAACCACCATTTGGGAGTGAATTCCATTAGTTTTGAGCAATATCAACATTGTAAGGTCAGAGTCACATTGTTGGTCAAAAAGTGCTTCTCTCGCTCTGAAAAGCATTTTGCACACATAAAAACTTGACATGTGAATATTTCTGTTTCTTTCAATGGAAACGTGTTATTATGCTTACAAAAGGGTTATTTAAGCATAAACCACCATTTGGGAGTGAATTCCATTAGTTTTGAGCAATATCAAAATTGAAAGGTCAGAATCACATTGTTGGTCAAAAAGTGCTTCTCTCGCTCTGAAAAGCATTTTGCACACATAAAAACTTGACATGTGAATATTTCTGTTACTTTCAATGGAAACGTGTTATTATGCTTACAAAAGGGTTATTTAAGCATAAACCACCATTTGGGAGTGAATTCCATTAGTTTTGAGCAATATCAACATTGTAAGGTAAAAATCACATTGTTGGTCAAAAAGTGCTTCTCTCGCTCTGAAAAGCATTTTGCACACATAAAAACTAGAAACGTGAATATTTCTGTTACTTTCAATGGAAACGTGTTATTATGCTTACAAAAGGGTTATTTAAGCATAAACCACCATTTGGGAGTGAATTCCATTAGTTTTGAGCAATATCAACATTGTAAGGTAAAAATCACATTGTTGGTCAAAAAGTGCTTCTCTCGCTCTGAAAAGCATTTTGCACACATAAAAACTTGACATGTGAATATTTCTGTTACTTTCAATGGAAACGTGTTATTATGCTTACAAAAGGGTTATTTAAGCATAAACCACCATTTGGGAGTGAATTCCATTAGTTTTGAGCAATATCAAAATTGAAAGGTCAGAGTCACATTGTTGGTCAAAAAGTGCTTCTCTCGCTCTGAAAAGCATTTTGCACGCATAAAAACTTGACATGTGAATATTTCTGTTTCTTTCAATGGAAACGTGTTATTATGCTTACAAAAGGTTATTTAAGCATAAACCATCATTTGGGAGTGAATTCCATTAGTTTTGAGCAATATCAAAATTGAAAGGTCAGAATCACATTGTTGGTCAAAAAGTGCTTCTCTCGCTCTGAAAAGCATTTTGCACACATAAAAACTTGACATGTGAATATTTCTGTTACTTTCAATGGAAACGTGTTATTATGCTTACAAAAGGGTTATTTAAGCATAAACCACCATTTGGGAGTGAATTCCATTAGTTTTGAGCAATATCAACATTGTAAGGTAAAAATCACATTGTTGGTCAAAAAGTGCTTCTCTCGCTCTGAAAAGCATTTTGCACGCATAAAAACTTGACATGTGAATATTTCTGTTTCTTTCAATGGAAACGTGTTATTATGCTTACAAAAGGGTTATTTAAGCATAAACCACCATTTGGGAGTGAATTCCATTAGTTTTGAGCAATATCAAAATTTAAAGGTCAGAGTCACATTGTTGGTCAAAAAGTGCTTCTCTCGCTCTGAAAAGCATTTTGCACACATAAAAACTTGACATGTGAATATTTCTGTTTCTTTCAATGGAAACGTGTTATTATGCTTACAAAAGGGTTATTTAAGCATAAACCACCATTTGGGAGTGAATTCCATTAGTTTTGAGCAATATCAAAATTGAAAGGTCAGAATCACATTGTTGGTCAAAAAGTGCTTCTCTCGCTCTGAAAAGCATTTTGCACACATAAAAACTTGACATGTGAATATTTCTGTTACTTTCAATGGAAACGTGTTATTATGCTTACAAAAGGGTTATTTAAGCATAAACCACCATTTGGGAGTGAATTCCATTAGTTTTGATCAATATCAACATTGTAAGGTAAAAATCACATTGTTGGTCAAAAAGTGCTTCTCTCGCTCTGAAAAGCATTTTGCACACATAAAAACTAGAAACGTGAATATTTCTGTTACTTTCAATGGAAACGTGTTATTATGCTTACAAAAGGGTTATTTAAGCATAAACCACCATTTGGGAGTGAATTCCATTAGTTTTGAGCAATATCAACATTGTAAGGTAAAAATCACATTGTTGGTCAAAAAGTGCTTCTCTCGCTCTGAAAAGCATTTTGCACACATAAAAACTTGACATGTGAATATTTCTGTTTCTTTCAATGGAAACGTGTTATTATGCTTACAAAAGGGTTATTTAAGCATAAACCACCATTTGGGAGTGAATTCCATTAGTTTTGAGCAATATCAAAATTGAAAGGTCAGAATCACATTGTTGGTCAAAAAGTGCTTCTCTCGCTCTGAAAAGCATTTTGCACACGTAAAAACTTGACATGTGAATATTTCTGTTACTTTCAATGGAAACGTGTTATTATGCTTACAAAAGGGTTATTTAAGCATAAACCACCATTTGGGAGTGAATTCCATTAGTTTTGAGCAATATCAACATTGTAAGGTAAAAATAACATTGTTGGTCAAAAAATGCTTCTCTCGCTCTGAAAAGCATTTTGCACACATAAAAACTTGACATGTGAATATTTCTGTTTCTTTCAATTCAAACGTGTTATTATGCTTACAAAAAGGGTTATTTAAGCATAAACCACCATTTGGGAGTGAATTCCATTAGTTTTGAGCAATATCAACATTGTAAGGTAAAAATCACATTGTTGGTCAAAAAGTGCTTCTCTCGCTCTGAAAAGCATTTTGCACGCATAAAAACTTGACATGTGAATATTTCTGTTACTTTCAATGGAAACGTGTTATTATGCTTACAAAAGGGTTATTTAAGCATAAACCACCATTTGGGAGTGAATTCCATTAGTTTTGAGCAATATCAAAATTGAAAGGTCAGAATCACATTGTTGGTCAAAAAGTGCTTCTCTCGCTCTGAAAAGCATTTTGCACACATAAAAACTTGACATGTGAATATTTCTGTTACTTTCAATGGAAACGTGTTATTATGCTTACAAAAGGGTTATTTAATCATAAACCACCATTTGGGAGTGAATTCCATTAGTTTTGATCAATATCAACATTGTAAGGTAAAAATCACATTGTTGGTCAAAAAGTGCTTCTCTCGCTCTGAAAAGCATTTTGCACACATAAAAACTTGACATGTGAATATTTCTGTTACTTTCAATGGAAACGTGTTATTATGCTTACAAAAGGGTTATTTAAGCATAAACCACCATTTGGGAGTGAATTCCATTAGTTTTGAGCAATATCAACATTGTAAGGTAAAAATCACATTGTTGGTCAAAAAGTGCTTCTCTCGCTCTGAAAAGTATTTTGCACGCATAAAAACTTGACATGTGAATATTTCTGTTACTTTCAATGGAAACGTGTTATTATGCTTACAAAAGGGTTATTTAAGCATAAACCACCATTTGGGAGTGAATTCCATTAGTTTTGAGCAATATCAACATTGTAAGGTAAAAATCACATTGTTGGTCAAAAAGTGCTTCTCTCGCTCTGAAAAGCATTTTGCACGCATAAAAACTTGACATGTGAATATTTCTGTTTCTTTCAATGGAAACGTGTTATTATGCTTACAAAAGGGTTATTTAAGCATAAACCACCATTTGGGAGTGAATTCCATTAGTTTTGAGCAATATCAAAATTTAAAGGTCAGAGTCACATTGTTGGTCAAAAAGTGCTTCTCTCGCTCTGAAAAGCATTTTGCACACATAAAAACTTGACATGTGAATATTTCTGTTTCTTTCAATGGAAACGTGTTATTATGCTTACAAAAGGGTTATTTAAGCATAAACCACCATTTGGGAGTGAATTCCATTAGTTTTGAGCAATATCAAAATTGAAAGGTCAGAATCACATTGTTGGTCAAAAAGTGCTTCTCTCGCTCTGAAAAGCATTTTGCACACATAAAAACTTGACATGTGAATATTTCTGTTACTTTCAATGGAAACGTGTTATTATGCTTACAAAAGGGTTATTTAAGCATAAACCACCATTTGGGAGTGAATTCCATTAGTTTTGAGCAATATCAACATTGTAAGGTAAAAATCACATTGTTGGTCAAAAAGTGCTTCTCTCGCTCTGAAAAGCATTTTGCACACATAAAAACTAGAAACGTGAATATTTCTGTTACTTTCAATGGAAACGTGTTATTATGCTTACAAAAGGGTTATTTAAGCATAAACCACCATTTGGGAGTGAATTCCATTAGTTTTGAGCAATATCAACATTGTAAGGTAAAAATCACATTGTTGGTCAAAAAGTGCTTCTCTCGCTCTGAAAAGCATTTTGCACACATAAAAACTTGACATGTGAATATTTCTGTTACTTTCAATGGAAACGTGTTATTATGCTTACAAAAGGGTTATTTAAGCATAAACCACCATTTGGGAGTGAATTCCATTAGTTTTGAGCAATATCAAAATTGAAAGGTCAGAGTCACATTGTTGGTCAAAAAGTGCTTCTCTCGCTCTGAAAAGCATTTTGCACGCATAAAAACTTGACATGTGAATATTTCTGTTTCTTTCAATGGAAACGTGTTATTATGCTTACAAAAGGTTATTTAAGCATAAACCATCATTTGGGAGTGAATTCCATTAGTTTTGAGCAATATCAAAATTGAAAGGTCAGAATCACATTGTTGGTCAAAAAGTGCTTCTCTCGCTCTGAAAAGCATTTTGCACACATAAAAACTTGACATGTGAATATTTCTGTTACTTTCAATGGAAACGTGTTATTATGCTTACAAAAGGGTTATTTAAGCATAAACCACCATTTGGGAGTGAATTCCATTAGTTTTGAGCAATATCAACATTGTAAGGTAAAAATCACATTGTTGGTCAAAAAGTGCTTCTCTCGCTCTGAAAAGCATTTTGCACGCATAAAAACTTGACATGTGAATATTTCTGTTTCTTTCAATGGAAACGTGTTATTATGCTTACAAAAGGGTTATTTAAGCATAAACCACCATTTGGGAGTGAATTCCATTAGTTTTGAGCAATATCAAAATTTAAAGGTCAGAGTCACATTGTTGGTCAAAAAGTGCTTCTCTCGCTCTGAAAAGCATTTTGCACACATAAAAACTTGACATGTGAATATTTCTGTTTCTTTCAATGGAAACGTGTTATTATGCTTACAAAAGGGTTATTTAAGCATAAACCACCATTTGGGAGTGAATTCCATTAGTTTTGAGCAATATCAAAATTGAAAGGTCAGAATCACATTGTTGGTCAAAAAGTGCTTCTCTCGCTCTGAAAAGCATTTTGCACACATAAAAACTTGACATGTGAATATTTCTGTTACTTTCAATGGAAACGTGTTATTATGCTTACAAAAGGGTTATTTAAGCATAAACCACCATTTGGGAGTGAATTCCATTAGTTTTGAGCAATATCAACATTGTAAGGTAAAAATCACATTGTTGGTCAAAAAGTGCTTCTCTCGCTCTGAAAAGCATTTTGCACACATAAAAACTAGAAACGTGAATATTTCTGTTACTTTCAATGGAAACGTGTTATTATGCTTACAAAAGGGTTATTTAAGCATAAACCACCATTTGGGAGTGAATTCCATTAGTTTTGAGCAATATCAACATTGTAAGGTAAAAATCACATTGTTGGTCAAAAAGTGCTTCTCTCGCTCTGAAAAGCATTTTGCACACATAAAAACTTGACATGTGAATATTTCTGTTACTTTCAATGGAAACGTGTTATTATGCTTACAAAAGGGTTATTTAAGCATAAACCACCATTTGGGAGTGAATTCCATTAGTTTTGAGCAATATCAAAATTGAAAGGTCAGAATCACATTGTTGGTCAAAAAGTGCTTCTCTCGCTCTGAAAAGCATTTTGCACACGTAAAAACTTGACATGTGAATATTTCTGTTACTTTCAATGGAAACGTGTTATTATGCTTACAAAAGGGTTATTTAAGCATAAACCACCATTTGGGAGTGAATTCCATTAGTTTTGAGCAATATCAACATTGTAAGGTAAAAATCACATTGTTGGTCAAAAAGTGCTTCTCTCGCTCTGAAAAGCATTTTGCACGCATAAAAACTTGACATGTGAATATTTCTGTTACTTTCAATGGAAACGTGTTATTATGCTTACAAAAGGGTTATTTAAGCATAAACCACCATTTGGGAGTGAATTCCATTAGTTTTGAGCAATATCAACATTGTAAGGTAAAAATCACATTGTTGGTCAAAAAGTGCTTCTCTCGCTCTGAAAAGCATTTTGCACGCATAAAAACTTGACATGTGAATATTTCTGTTTCTTTCAATGGAAACGTGTTATTATGCTTACAAAAGGGTTATTTAAGCATAAACCACCATTTGGGAGTGAATTCCATTAGTTTTGAGCAATATCAAAATTTAAAGGTCAGAGTCACATTGTTGGTCAAAAAGTGCTTCTCTCGCTCTGAAAAGCATTTTGCACGCATAAAAACTTGACATGTGAATATTTCTGTTTCTTTCAATGGAAAACGTGTTATTATGCTTACAAAAGGTTATTTAAGCATAAACCACCATTTGGGAGTGAATTCCATTAGTTTTGAGCAATATCAAAATTGAAAGGTCAGAATCACATTGTTGGTCAAAAAGTGCTTCTCTCGCTCTGAAAAGCATTTTGCACACATAAAAACTTGACATGTGAATATTTCTGTTACTTTCAATGGAAACGTGTTATTATGCTTACAAAAGGGTTATTTAAGCATAAACCACCATTTGGGAGTGAATTCCATTAGTTTTGAGCAATATCAAAATTGAAAGGTCAGAGTCACATTGTTGGTCAAAAAGTGCTTCTCTCGCTCTGAAAAGCATTTTGCACGCATAAAAACTTGACATGTGAATATTTCTGTTTCTTTCAATGGAAACGTGTTATTATGCTTACAAAAGGGTTATTTAAGCATAAACCACCATTTGGGAGTGAATTCCATTAGTTTTGAGCAATATCAAAATTGAAAGGTCAGAATCACATTGTTGGTCAAAAAGTGCTTCTCTCGCTCTGAAAAGCATTTTGCACACATAAAAACTTGACATGTGAATATTTCTGTTACTTTCAATGGAAACGTGTTATTATGCTTACAAAAGGGTTATTTAAGCATAAACCACCATTTGGGAGTGAATTCCATTAGTTTTGAGCAATATCAAAATTGAAAGGTCAGAATCACATTGTTGGTCAAAAAGTGCTTCTCTCGCTCTGAAAAGCATTTTGCACACATAAAAACTTGACATGTGAATATTTCTGTTACTTTCAATGGAAACGTGTTATTATGCTTACAAAAGGGTTATTTAAGCATAAACCACCATTTGGGAGTGAATTCCATTAGTTTTGAGCAATATCAAAATTGAAAGGTCAGAGTCACATTGTTGGTCAAAAAGTGCTTCTCTCGCTCTGAAAAGCATTTTGCACGCATAAAAACTTGACATGTGAATATTTCTGTTTCTTTCAATGGAAACGTGTTATTATGCTTACAAAAGGGTTATTTAAGCATAAACCACCATTTGGGAGTGAATTCCATTAGTTTTGAGCAATATCAAAATTGAAAGGTAAAAATCACATTGTTGGTCAAAAAGTGCTTCTCTCGCTCTGAAAAGCATTTTGCACGCATAAAAACTTGACATGTGAATATTTCTGTTTCTTTCAATTCAAACGTGTTATTATGCTTACAAAAGGGTTATTTAAGCATAAACCACCATTTGGGAGTGAATTCCATTAGTTTTGAGCAATATCAAAATTGAAAGGTCAGAGTCACATTGTTGGTCAAAAAGTGCTTCTCTCGCTCTGAAAAGCATTTTGCACGCATAAAAACTTGACATGTGAATATTCCTGTTTCTTTCAATTCAAACGTGTTATTATGCTTACAAAAGGGTTATTTAAGCATAAACCACCATTTGGGAGTGAATTCCATTAGTTTTGAGCAATATCAAAATTGAAAGGTCAGAATCACATTGTTGGTCAAAAAGTGCTTCTCTCGCTCTGAAAAGCATTTTGCACACATAAAAACTTGACATGTGAATATTTCTGTTACTTTCAATGGAAACGTGTTATTATGCTTACAAAAGGGTTATTTAAGCATAAACCACCATTTGGGAGTGAATTCCATTAGTTTTGAGCAATATCAAAATTGAAAGGTCAGAGTCACATTGTTGGTCAAAAAGTGCTTCTCTCGCTCTGAAAAGCATTTTGCACGCATAAAAACTTGACATGTGAATATTTCTGTTACTTTCAATGGAAACGTGTTATTATGCTTACAAAAGGGTTATTTAAGCATAAACCACCATTTGGGAGTGAATTCCATTAGTTTTGAGCAATATCAACATTGTAAGGTAAAAATCACATTGTTGGTCAAAAAGTGCTTCTCTCGCTCTGAAAAGCATTTTGCACGCATAAAAACTTGACATGTGAATATTTCTGTTTCTTTCAATGGAAACGTGTTATTATGCTTACAAAAGGGTTATTTAAGCATAAACCACCATTTGGGAGTGAATTCCATTAGTTTTGAGCAATATCAACATTGTAAGGTAAAAATCACATTGTTGGTCAAAAAGTGCTTCTCTCGCTCTGAAAAGCATTTTGCACGCATAAAAACTTGACATGTGAATATTTCTGTTTCTTTCAATTCAAACGTGTTATTATGCTTACAAAAGGGTTATTTAAGCATAAACCACCATTTGGGAGTGAATTCCATTAGTTTTGAGCAATATCAAAATTGAAAGGTCAGAATCACATTGTTGGTCAAAAAGTGCTTCTCTCGCTCTGAAAAGCATTTTGCACACATAAAAACTTGACATGTGAATATTTCTGTTACTTTCAATGGAAACGTGTTATTATGCTTACAAAAGGGTTATTTAAGCATAAACCACCATTTGGAGTGAATTCCATTAGTTTTGAGCAATATCAAAATTGAAAGGTAAAAATCACATTGTTGGTCAAAAAGTGCTTCTCTCGCTCTGAAAAGCATTTTGCACACATAAAAACTTGACATGTGAATATTTCTGTTTCTTTCAATTCAAACGTGTTATTATGCTTACAAAAGGGTTATTTAAGCATAAACCACCATTTGGGAGTGAATTCCATTAGTTTTGAGCAATATCAAAATTGAAAGGTCAGAATCACATTGTTGGTCAAAAAGTGCTTCTCTCGCTCTGAAAAGCATTTTGCACACATAAAAACTTGACATGTGAATATTTCTGTTACTTTCAATGGAAACGTGTTATTATGCTTACAAAAGGGTTATTTAAGCATAAACCACCATTTGGGAGTGAATTCCATTAGTTTTGAGCAATATCAAAATTGAAAGGTCAGAGTCACATTGTTGGTCAAAAAGTGCTTCTCTCGCTCTGAAAAGCATTTTGCACGCATAAAAACTTGACATGTGAATATTTCTGTTTCTTTCAATGGAAACGTGTTATTATGCTTACAAAAGGGTTATTTAAGCATAAACCACCATTTGGGAGTGAATTCCATTAGTTTTGAGCAATATCAAAATTGAAAGGTCAGAATCACATTGTTGGTCAAAAAGTGCTTCTCTCGCTCTGAAAAGCATTTTGCACACATAAAAACTTGACATGTGAATATTTCTGTTACTTTCAATGGAAACGTGTTATTATGCTTACAAAAGGGTTATTTAAGCATAAACCACCATTTGGGAGTGAATTCCATTAGTTTTGAGCAATATCAAAATTGAAAGGTCAGAATCACATTGTTGGTCAAAAAGTGCTTCTCTCGCTCTGAAAAGCATTTTGCACACATAAAAACTTGACATGTGAATATTTCTGTTACTTTCAATGGAAACGTGTTATTATGCTTACAAAAGGGTTATTTAAGCATAAACCACCATTTGGGAGTGAATTCCATTAGTTTTGAGCAATATCAAAATTGAAAGGTCAGAGTCACATTGTTGGTCAAAAAGTGCTTCTCTCGCTCTGAAAAGCATTTTGCACGCATAAAAACTTGACATGTGAATATTTCTGTTTCTTTCAATGGAAACGTGTTATTATGCTTACAAAAGGGTTATTTAAGCATAAACCACCATTTGGGAGTGAATTCCATTAGTTTTGAGCCAATATCAACATTGTAAGGTAAAAATCACATTGTTGGTCAAAAAGTGCTTCTCTCGCTCTGAAAAGCATTTTGCACGCATAAAAACTTGACATGTGAATATTTCTGTTTCTTTCAATTCAAACGTGTTATTATGCTTACAAAAGGGTTATTTAAGCATAAACCACCATTTGGGAGTGAATTCCATTAGTTTTGAGCAATATCAAAATTGAAAGGTCAGAATCACATTGTTGGTCAAAAAGTGCTTCTCTCGCTCTGAAAAGCATTTTGCACACATAAAAACTTGACATGTGAATATTTCTGTTACTTTCAATGGAAACGTGTTATTATGCTTACAAAAGGGTTATTTAAGCATAAACCACCATTTGGGAGTGAATTCCATTAGTTTTGAGCAATATCAACATTGTAAGGTAAAAATCACATTGTTGGTCAAAAAGTGCTTCTCTCGCTCTGAAAAGCATTTTGCACGCATAAAAACTTGACATGTGAATATTTCTGTTTCTTTCAATTCAAACGTGTTATTATGCTTACAAAAGGGTTATTTAAGCATAAACCACCATTTGGGAGTGAATTCCATTAGTTTTGAGCAATATCAAAATTGAAAGGTCAGAATCACATTGTTGGTCAAAAAGTGCTTCTCTCGCTCTGAAAAGCATTTTGCACGCATAAAAACTTGACATGTGAATATTTCTGTTTCTTTCAATGGAAACGTGTTATTATGCTTACAAAAGGGTTATTTAAGCATAAACCACCATTTGGGAGTGAATTCCATTAGTTTTGAGCAATATCAAAATTGAAAGGTCAGAATCACATTGTTGGTCAAAAAGTGCTTCTCTCGCTCTGAAAAGCATTTTGCACACATAAAAACTTGACATGTGAATATTTCTGTTACTTTCAATGGAAACGTGTTATTATGCTTACAAAAGGGTTATTTAAGCATAAACCACCATTTGGGAGTGAATTCCATTAGTTTTGAGCAATATCAAAATTGAAAGGTCAGAATCACATTGTTGGTCAAAAAGTGCTTCTCTCGCTCTGAAAAGCATTTTGCACACATAAAAACTTGACATGTGAATATTTCTGTTACTTTCAATGGAAACGTGTTATTATGCTTACAAAAGGGTTATTTAAGCATAAACCACCATTTGGGAGTGAATTCCATTAGTTTTGAGCAATATCAAAATTGAAAGGTCAGAGTCACATTGTTGGTCAAAAAGTGCTTCTCTCGCTCTGAAAAGCATTTTGCACGCATAAAAACTTGACATGTGAATATTCCTGTTTCTTTCAATTCAAACGTGTTATTATGCTTACAAAAGGGTTATTTAAGCATAAACCACCATTTGGGAGTGAATTCCATTAGTTTTGAGCAATATCAAAATTGAAAGGTCAGAATCACATTGTTGGTCAAAAAGTGCTTCTCTCGCTCTGAAAAGCATTTTGCACACATAAAAACTTGACATGTGAATATTCCTGTTTCTTTCAATTCAAACGTGTTATTATGCTTACAAAAGGGTTATTTAAGCATAAACCACCATTTGGGAGTGAATTCCATTAGTTTTGAGCAATATCAAAATTGAAAGGTCAGAATCACATTGTTGGTCAAAAAGTGCTTCTCTCGCTCTGAAAAGCATTTTGCACACATAAAAACTTGACATGTGAATATTTCTGTTACTTTCAATGGAAACGTGTTATTATGCTTACAAAAGGGTTATTTAAGCATAAACCACCATTTGGGAGTGAATTCCATTAGTTTTGAGCAATATCAAAATTGAAAGGTCAGAGTCACATTGTTGGTCAAAAAGTGCTTCTCTCGCTCTGAAAAGCATTTTGCACACATAAAAACTTGACATGTGAATATTTCTGTTACTTTCAGTGGAAACGTGTTATTATGCTTACAAAAGGGTTATTTAAGCATAAACCACCATTTGGGAGTGAATTCCATTAGTTTTGAGCAATATCAACATTGTAAGGTAAAAATCACATTGTTGGTCAAAAAGTGCTTCTCTCGCTCTGAAAAGCATTTTGCACGCATAAAAACTTGACATGTGAATATTTCTGTTTCTTTCAATGGAAACGTGTTATTATGCTTACAAAAGGGTTATTTAAGCATAAACCACCATTTGGGAGTGAATTCCATTAGTTTTGAGCAATATCAAAATTGAAAGGTCAGAATCACATTGTTGGTCAAAAAGTGCTTCTCTCGCTCTGAAAAGCATTTTGCACACATAAAAACTTGACATGTGAATATTTCTGTTACTTTCAATGGAAACGTGTTATTATGCTTACAAAAGGGTTATTTAAGCATAAACCACCATTTGGGAGTGAATTCCATTAGTTTTGAGCAATATCAAAATTGAAAGGTCAGAGTCACATTGTTGGTGAAAAAGTGCTTCTCTCGCTCTGAAAAGCATTTTGCACGCATAAAAACTTGACATGTGAATATTTCTGTTTCTTTCAATGGAAACGTGTTATTATGCTTACAAAAGGGTTATTTAAGCATAAACCACCATTTGGGAGTGAATTCCATTAGTTTTGAGCAATATCAAAATTGAAAGGTCAGAGTCACATTGTTGGTCAAAAAGTGCTTCTCTCGCTCTGAAAAGCATTTTGCACGCATAAAAACTTGACATGTGAATATTTCTGTTTCTTTCAATGGAAACGTGTTATTATGCTTACAAAAGGGTTATTTAAGCATAAACCACCATTTGGGAGTGAATTCCATTAGTTTTGAGCAATATCAAAATTTAAAGGTCAGAATCACATTGTTGGTCAAAAAGTGCTTCTCTCGCTCTGAAAAACATTTTGCACACATAAAAACTTGACATGTGAATATTTCTGTTACTTTCAATGGAAACGTGTTATTATGCTTACAAAAGGGTTATTTAAGCATAAACCACCATTTGGGAGTGAATTCCATTAGTTTTGAGCAATATCAACATTGTAAGGTAAAAATCACATTGTTGGTCAAAAAGTGCTTCTCTCGCTCTGAAAAGCATTTTGCACGCATAAAAACTTGACATGTGAATATTTCTGTTTCTTTCAATGGAAACGTGTTATTATGCTTACAAAAGGGTTATTTAAGCATAAACCACCATTTGGGAGTGAATTCCATTAGTTTTGAGCAATATCAAAATTGAAAGGTCAGAGTCACATTGTTGGTCAAAAAGTGCTTCTCTCGCTCTGAAAAGCATTTTGCACGCATAAAAACTTGACATGTGAATATTCCTGTTTCTTTCAATTAAAACGTGTTATTATGCTTACAAAAGGGTTATTTAAGCATAAACCACCATTTGGGAGTGAATTCCATTAGTTTTGAGCAATATCAAAATTGAAAGGTCAGAATCACATTGTTGGTCAAAAAGTGCTTCTCTCGCTCTGAAAAGCATTTTGCACACATAAAAACTTGACATGTGAATATTTCTGTTACTTTCAATGGAAACGTGTTATTATGCTTACAAAAGGGTTATTTAAGCATAAACCACCATTTGGGAGTGAATTCCATTAGTTTTGAGCAATATCAAAATTGAAAGGTCAGAGTCACATTGTTGGTCAAAAAGTGCTTCTCTCGCTCTGAAAAGCATTTTGCACGCATAAAAACTTGACATGTGAATATTCCTGTTTCTTTCAATTCAAACGTGTTATTATGCTTACAAAAGGGTTATTTAAGCATAAACCACCATTTGGGAGTGAATTCCATTAGTTTTGAGCAATATCAAAATTGAAAGGTCAGAATCACATTGTTGGTCAAAAAGTGCTTCTCTCGCTCTGAAAAGCATTTTGCACACATAAAAACTTGACATGTGAATATTTCTGTTACTTTCAATGGAAACGTGTTATTATGCTTACAAAAGGGTTATTTAAGCATAAACCACCATTTGGGAGTGAATTCCATTAGTTTTGAGCAATATCAAAATTGAAAGGTCAGAGTCACATTGTTGGTCAAAAAGTGCTTCTCTCGCTCTGAAAAGCATTTTGCACACATAAAAACTTGACATGTGAATATTTCTGTTACTTTCAGTGGAAACGTGTTATTATGCTTACAAAAGGGTTATTTAAGCATAAACCACCATTTGGGAGTGAATTCCATTAGTTTTGAGCAATATCAACATTGTAAGGTAAAAATCACATTGTTGGTCAAAAAGTGCTTCTCTCGCTCTGAAAAGCATTTTGCACGCATAAAAACTTGACATGTGAATATTTCTGTTTCTTTCAATGGAAACGTGTTATTATGCTTACAAAAGGGTTATTTAAGCATAAACCACCATTTGGGAGTGAATTCCATTAGTTTTGAGCAATATCAAAATTGAAAGGTCAGAATCACATTGTTGGTCAAAAAGTGCTTCTCTCGCTCTGAAAAGCATTTTGCACACATAAAAACTTGACATGTGAATATTTCTGTTACTTTCAATGGAAACGTGTTATTATGCTTACAAAAGGGTTATTTAAGCATAAACCACCATTTGGGAGTGAATTCCATTAGTTTTGAGCAATATCAAAATTGAAAGGTCAGAATCACATTGTTGGTCAAAAAGTGCTTCTCTCGCTCTGAAAAGCATTTTGCACACATAAAAACTTGACATGTGAATATTTCTGTTACTTTCAATGGAAACGTGTTATTATGCTTACAAAAGGGTTATTTAAGCATAAACCACCATTTGGGAGTGAATTCCATTAGTTTTGAGCAATATCAACATTGTAAGGTAAAAATCACATTGTTGGTCAAAAAGTGCTTCTCTCGCTCTGAAAAGCATTTTGCACGCATAAAAACTTGACATGTGAATATTTCTGTTTCTTTCAATTCAAACGTGTTATTATGCTTACAAAAGGGTTATTTAAGCATAAACCACCATTTGGGAGTGAATTCCATTAGTTTTGAGCAATATCAACATTGTAAGGTAAAAATCACATTGTTGGTCAAAAAGTGCTTCTCTCGCTCTGAAAAGCATTTTGCACGCATAAAAACTTGACATGTGAATATTTCTGTTTCTTTCAATGGAAACGTGTTATTATGCTTACAAAAGGGTTATTTAAGCATAAACCACCATTTGGGAGTGAATTCCATTAGTTTTGAGCAATATCAAAATTGAAAGGTCAGAATCACATTGTTGGTCAAAAAGTGCTTCTCTCGCTCTGAAAAGCATTTTGCACACATAAAAACTTGACATGTGAATATTTCTGTTACTTTCAATGGAAACGTGTTATTATGCTTACAAAAGGGTTATTTAAGCATAAACCACCATTTGGGAGTGAATTCCATTAGTTTTGAGCAATATCAAAATTGAAAGGTAAAAATCACATTGTTGGTCAAAAAGTGCTTCTCTCGCTCTGAAAAGCATTTTGCACGCATAAAAACTTGACATGTGAATATTTCTGTTTCTTTCAATTCAAACGTGTTATTATGCTTACAAAAGGGTTATTTAAGCATAAACCACCATTTGGGAGTGAATTCCATTAGTTTTGAGCAATATCAAAATTGAAAGGTCAGAATCACATTGTTGGTCAAAAAGTGCTTCTCTCGCTCTGAAAAGCATTTTGCACGCATAAAAACTTGACATGTGAATATTTCTGTTACTTTCAATGGAAACGTGTTATTATGCTTACAAAAGGGTTATTTAAGCATAAACCACCATTTGGGAGTGAATTCCATTAGTTTTGAGCAATATCAAAATTGAAAGGTCAGAGTCACATTGTTGGTCAAAAAGTGCTTCTCTCGCTCTGAAAAGCATTTTGCACGCATAAAAACTTGACATGTGAATATTTCTGTTTCTTTCAATGGAAACGTGTTATTATGCTTACAAAAGGGTTATTTAAGCATAAACCACCATTTGGGAGTGAATTCCATTAGTTTTGAGCAATATCAAAATTGAAAGGTCAGAATCACATTGTTGGTGAAAAAGTGCTTCTCTCGCTCTGAAAAGCATTTTGCACACATAAAAACTTGACATGTGAATATTTCTGTTACTTTCAATGGAAACGTGTTATTATGCTTACAAAAGGGTTATTTAAGCATAAACCACCATTTGGGAGTGAATTCCATTAGTTTTGAGCAATATCAAAATTGTAAGGTCAGAATCACATTGTTGGTCAAAAAGTGCTTCTCTCGCTCTGAAAAGCATTTTGCACACATAAAAACTTGACATGTGAATATTTCTGTTACTTTCAATGGAAACGTGTTATTATGCTTACAAAAGGGTTATTTAAGCATAAACCACCATTTGGGAGTGAATTCCATTAGTTTTGAGCAATATCAAAATTGAAAGGTCAGAGTCACATTGTTGGTCAAAAAGTGCTTCTCTCGCTCTGAAAAGCATTTTGCACGCATAAAAACTTGACATGTGAATATTCCTGTTTCTTTCAATTCAAACGTGTTATTATGCTTACAAAAGGGTTATTTAAGCATAAACCACCATTTGGGAGTGAATTCCATTAGTTTTGAGCAATATCAAAATTGAAAGGTCAGAATCACATTGTTGGTCAAAAAGTGCTTCTCTCGCTCTGAAAAGCATTTTGCACACATAAAAACTTGACATGTGAATATTTCTGTTACTTTCAATGGAAACGTGTTATTATGCTTACAAAAGGGTTATTTAAGCATAAACCACCATTTGGGAGTGAATTCCATTAGTTTTGAGCAATATCAAAATTGAAAGGTCAGAGTCACATTGTTGGTCAAAAAGTGCTTCTCTCGCTCTGAAAAGCATTTTGCACACATAAAAACTTGACATGTGAATATTTCTGTTACTTTCAGTGGAAACGTGTTATTATGCTTACAAAAGGGTTATTTAAGCATAAACCACCATTTGGGAGTGAATTCCATTAGTTTTGAGCAATATCAACATTGTAAGGTAAAAATCACATTGTTGGTCAAAAAGTGCTTCTCTCGCTCTGAAAAGCATTTTGCACGCATAAAAACTTGACATGTGAATATTTCTGTTTCTTTCAATGGAAACGTGTTATTATGCTTACAAAAGGGTTATTTAAGCATAAACCACCATTTGGGAGTGAATTCCATTAGTTTTGAGCAATATCAAAATTGAAAGGTCAGAATCACATTGTTGGTGAAAAAGTGCTTCTCTCGCTCTGAAAAGCATTTTGCACACATAAAAACTTGACATGTGAATATTTCTGTTACTTTCAATGGAAACGTGTTATTATGCTTACAAAAGGGTTATTTAAGCATAAACCACCATTTGGGAGTGAATTCCATTAGTTTTGAGCAATATCAACATTGTAAGGTAAAAATCACATTGTTGGTCAAAAAGTGCTTCTCTCGCTCTGAAAAGCATTTTGCACGCATAAAAACTTGACATGTGAATATTTCTGTTTCTTTCAATGGAAACGTGTTATTATGCTTACAAAAGGGTTATTTAAGCATAAACCACCATTTGGGAGTGAATTCCATTAGTTTTGAGCAATATCAAAATTGAAAGGTCAGAATCACATTGTTGGTGAAAAAGTGCTTCTCTCGCTCTGAAAAGCATTTTGCACACATAAAAACTTGACATGTGAATATTTCTGTTACTTTCAATGGAAACGTGTTATTATGCTTACAAAAGGGTTATTTAAGCATAAACCACCATTTGGGAGTGAATTCCATTAGTTTTGAGCAATATCAACATTGTAAGGTAAAAATCACATTGTTGGTCAAAAAGTGCTTCTCTCGCTCTGAAAAGCATTTTGCACGCATAAAAACTTGACATGTGAATATTTCTGTTTCTTTCAATTCAAACGTGTTATTATGCTTACAAAAGGGTTATTTAAGCATAAACCACCATTTGGGAGTGAATTCCATTAGTTTTGAGCAATATCAAAATTGAAAGGTCAGAATCACATTGTTGGTCAAAAAGTGCTTCTCTCGCTCTGAAAAGCATTTTGCACGCATAAAAACTTGACATGTGAATATTTCTGTTTCTTTCAATGGAAACGTGTTATTATGCTTACAAAAGGGTTATTTAAGCATAAACCACCATTTGGGAGTGAATTCCATTAGTTTTGAGCAATATCAAAATTGAAAGGTCAGAATCACATTGTTGGTCAAAAAGTGCTTCTCTCGCTCTGAAAAGCATTTTGCACACATAAAAACTTGACATGTGAATATTTCTGTTACTTTCAATGGAAACGTGTTATTATGCTTACAAAAGGGTTATTTAAGCATAAACCACCATTTGGGAGTGAATTCCATTAGTTTTGAGCAATATCAAAATTGAAAGGTCAGAATCACATTGTTGGTCAAAAAGTGCTTCTCTCGCTCTGAAAAGCATTTTGCACACATAAAAACTTGACATGTGAATATTTCTGTTACTTTCAATGGAAACGTGTTATTATGCTTACAAAAGGGTTATTTAAGCATAAACCACCATTTGGGAGTGAATTCCATTAGTTTTGAGCAATATCAAAATTGAAAGGTCAGAGTCACATTGTTGGTCAAAAAGTGCTTCTCTCGCTCTGAAAAGCATTTTGCACGCATAAAAACTTGACATGTGAATATTCCTGTTTCTTTCAATTCAAACGTGTTATTATGCTTACAAAAGGGTTATTTAAGCATAAACCACCATTTGGGAGTGAATTCCATTAGTTTTGAGCAATATCAAAATTGAAAGGTCAGAATCACATTGTTGGTCAAAAAGTGCTTCTCTCGCTCTGAAAAGCATTTTGCACACATAAAAACTTGACATGTGAATATTTCTGTTACTTTCAATGGAAACGTGTTATTATGCTTACAAAAGGGTTATTTAAGCATAAACCACCATTTGGGAGTGAATTCCATTAGTTTTGAGCAATATCAAAATTGAAAGGTCAGAGTCACATTGTTGGTCAAAAAGTGCTTCTCTCGCTCTGAAAAGCATTTTGCACACATAAAAACTTGACATGTGAATATTTCTGTTACTTTCAGTGGAAACGTGTTATTATGCTTACAAAAGGGTTATTTAAGCATAAACCACCATTTGGGAGTGAATTCCATTAGTTTTGAGCAATATCAACATTGTAAGGTAAAAATCACATTGTTGGTGAAAAAGTGCTTCTCTCGCTCTGAAAAGCATTTTGCACGCATAAAAACTTGACATGTGAATATTTCTGTTTCTTTCAATGGAAACGTGTTATTATGCTTACAAAAGGGTTATTTAAGCATAAACCACCATTTGGGAGTGAATTCCATTAGTTTTGAGCAATATCAAAATTGAAAGGTCAGAATCACATTGTTGGTCAAAAAGTGCTTCTCTCGCTCTGAAAAGCATTTTGCACACATAAAAACTTGACATGTGAATATTTCTGTTACTTTCAATGGAAACGTGTTATTATGCTTACAAAAGGGTTATTTAAGCATAAACCACCATTTGGGAGTGAATTCCATTAGTTTTGAGCAATATCAAAATTGAAAGGTCAGAGTCACATTGTTGGTGAAAAAGTGCTTCTCTCGCTCTGAAAAGCATTTTGCACGCATAAAAACTTGACATGTGAATATTTCTGTTTCTTTCAATGGAAACGTGTTATTATGCTTACAAAAGGGTTATTTAAGCATAAACCACCATTTGGGAGTGAATTCCATTAGTTTTGAGCAATATCAAAATTGAAAGGTCAGAGTCACATTGTTGGTCAAAAAGTGCTTCTCTCGCTCTGAAAAGCATTTTGCACGCATAAAAACTTGACATGTGAATATTTCTGTTTCTTTCAATGGAAACGTGTTATTATGCTTACAAAAGGGTTATTTAAGCATAAACCACCATTTGGGAGTGAATTCCATTAGTTTTGAGCAATATCAAAATTTAAAGGTCAGAATCACATTGTTGGTCAAAAAGTGCTTCTCTCGCTCTGAAAAACATTTTGCACACATAAAAACTTGACATGTGAATATTTCTGTTACTTTCAATGGAAACGTGTTATTATGCTTACAAAAGGGTTATTTAAGCATAAACCACCATTTGGGAGTGAATTCCATTAGTTTTGAGCAATATCAACATTGTAAGGTAAAAATCACATTGTTGGTCAAAAAGTGCTTCTCTCGCTCTGAAAAGCATTTTGCACGCATAAAAACTTGACATGTGAATATTTCTGTTTCTTTCAATGGAAACGTGTTATTATGCTTACAAAAGGGTTATTTAAGCATAAACCACCATTTGGGAGTGAATTCCATTAGTTTTGAGCAATATCAAAATTGAAAGGTCAGAGTCACATTGTTGGTCAAAAAGTGCTTCTCTCGCTCTGAAAAGCATTTTGCACGCATAAAAACTTGACATGTGAATATTCCTGTTTCTTTCAATTCAAACGTGTTATTATGCTTACAAAAGGGTTATTTAAGCATAAACCACCATTTGGGAGTGAATTCCATTAGTTTTGAGCAATATCAAAATTGAAAGGTCAGAATCACATTGTTGGTCAAAAAGTGCTTCTCTCGCTCTGAAAAGCATTTTGCACACATAAAAACTTGACATGTGAATATTTCTGTTACTTTCAATGGAAACGTGTTATTATGCTTACAAAAGGGTTATTTAAGCATAAACCACCATTTGGGAGTGAATTCCATTAGTTTTGAGCAATATCAAAATTGAAAGGTCAGAGTCACATTGTTGGTCAAAAAGTGCTTCTCTCGCTCTGAAAAGCATTTTGCACGCATAAAAACTTGACATGTGAATATTCCTGTTTCTTTCAATTCAAACGTGTTATTATGCTTACAAAAGGGTTATTTAAGCATAAACCACCATTTGGGAGTGAATTCCATTAGTTTTGAGCAATATCAAAATTGAAAGGTCAGAATCACATTGTTGGTCAAAAAGTGCTTCTCTCGCTCTGAAAAGCATTTTGCACACATAAAAACTTGACATGTGAATATTTCTGTTACTTTCAATGGAAACGTGTTATTATGCTTACAAAAGGGTTATTTAAGCATAAACCACCATTTGGGAGTGAATTCCATTAGTTTTGAGCAATATCAAAATTGAAAGGTCAGAGTCACATTGTTGGTCAAAAAGTGCTTCTCTCGCTCTGAAAAGCATTTTGCACACATAAAAACTTGACATGTGAATATTTCTGTTACTTTCAGTGGAAACGTGTTATTATGCTTACAAAAGGGTTATTTAAGCATAAACCACCATTTGGGAGTGAATTCCATTAGTTTTGAGCAATATCAACATTGTAAGGTAAAAATCACATTGTTGGTCAAAAAGTGCTTCTCTCGCTCTGAAAAGCATTTTGCACGCATAAAAACTTGACATGTGAATATTTCTGTTTCTTTCAATGGAAACGTGTTATTATGCTTACAAAAGGGTTATTTAAGCATAAACCACCATTTGGGAGTGAATTCCATTAGTTTTGAGCAATATCAAAATTGAAAGGTCAGAATCACATTGTTGGTCAAAAAGTGCTTCTCTCGCTCTGAAAAGCATTTTGCACACATAAAAACTTGACATGTGAATATTTCTGTTACTTTCAATGGAAACGTGTTATTATGCTTACAAAAGGGTTATTTAAGCATAAACCACCATTTGGGAGTGAATTCCATTAGTTTTGAGCAATATCAAAATTGAAAGGTCAGAGTCACATTGTTGGTGAAAAAGTGCTTCTCTCGCTCTGAAAAGCATTTTGCACGCATAAAAACTTGACATGTGAATATTTCTGTTTCTTTCAATGGAAACGTTGTTATTATGCTTACAAAGGGTTATTTAAGCATAAACCACCATTTGGGAGTGAATTCCATTAGTTTTGAGCAATATCAACATTGTAAGGTAAAAATCACATTGTTGGTCAAAAAGTGCTTCTCTCGCTCTGAAAAGCATTTTGCACGCATAAAAACTTGACATGTGAATATTTCTGTTTCTTTCAATGGAAACGTGTTATTATGCTTACAAAAGGGTTATTTAAGCATAAACCACCATTTGGGAGTGAATTCCATTAGTTTTGAGCAATATCAAAATTGAAAGGTCAGAATCACATTGTTGGTCAGAAAGTGCTTCTCTCGCTCTGAAAAGCATTTTGCACACATAAAAACTTGACATGTGAATATTTCTGTTACTTTCAATGGAAACGTGTTATTATGCTTACAAAAGGGTTATTTAAGCATAAACCACCATTTGGGAGTGAATTCCATTAGTTTTGAGCAATATCAACATTGTAAGGTAAAAATCACATTGTTGGTCAAAAAGTGCTTCTCTCGCTCTGAAAAGCATTTTGCACGCATAAAAACTTGACATGTGAATATTTCTGTTTCTTTCAATGGAAACGTGTTATTATGCTTACAAAAGGGTTATTTAAGCATAAACCACCATTTGGGAGTGAATTCCATTAGTTTTGAGCAATATCAAAATTGAAAGGTCAGAGTCACATTGTTGGTCAAAAAGTGCTTCTCTCGCTCTGAAAAGCATTTTGCACGCATAAAAACTTGACATGTGAATATTCCTGTTTCTTTCAATTCAAACGTGTTATTATGCTTACAAAAGGGTTATTTAAGCATAAACCCACCATTTGGGAGTGAATTCCATTAGTTTTGAGCAATATCAAAATTGAAAGGTCAGAATCACATTGTTGGTCAAAAAGTGCTTCTCTCGCTCTGAAAGCATTTTGCACACATAAAAACTTGACATGTGAATATTTCTGTTACTTTCAATGGAAACGTGTTATTATGCTTACAAAAGGGTTATTTAAGCATAAACCACCATTTGGGAGTGAATTCCATTAGTTTTGAGCAATATCAAAATTGAAAGGTCAGAGTCACATTGTTGGTCAAAAAGTGCTTCTCTCGCTCTGAAAAGCATTTTGCACGCATAAAAACTTGACATGTGAATATTCCTGTTTCTTTCAATTCAAACGTGTTATTATGCTTACAAAAGGGTTATTTAAGCATAAACCACCATTTGGGAGTGAATTCCATTAGTTTTGAGCAATATCAAAATTGAAAGGTCAGAATCACATTGTTGGTCAAAAAGTGCTTCTCTCGCTCTGAAAAGCATTTTGCACACATAAAAACTTGACATGTGAATATTTCTGTTACTTTCAATGGAAACGTGTTATTATGCTTACAAAAGGGTTATTTAAGCATAAACCACCATTTGGGAGTGAATTCCATTAGTTTTGAGCAATATCAAAATTGAAAGGTCAGAGTCACATTGTTGGTCAAAAAGTGCTTCTCTCGCTCTGAAAAGCATTTTGCACACATAAAAACTTGACATGTGAATATTTCTGTTACTTTCAGTGGAAACGTGTTATTATGCTTACAAAAGGGTTATTTAAGCATAAACCACCATTTGGGAGTGAATTCCATTAGTTTTGAGCAATATCAACATTGTAAGGTAAAAATCACATTGTTGGTCAAAAAGTGCTTCTCTCGCTCTGAAAAGCATTTTGCACGCATAAAAACTTGACATGTGAATATTTCTGTTTCTTTCAATGGAAACGTGTTATTATGCTTACAAAAGGGTTATTTAAGCATAAACCACCATTTGGGAGTGAATTCCATTAGTTTTGAGCAATATCAAAATTGAAAGGTCAGAATCACATTGTTGGTCAAAAAGTGCTTCTCTCGCTCTGAAAAGCATTTTGCACACAAAAAAACTTGACATGTGAATATTTCTGTTACTTTCAATGGAAACGTGTTATTATGCTTACAAAAGGGTTATTTAAGCATAAACCACCATTTGGGAGTGAATTCCATTAGTTTTGAGCAATATCAAAATTGAAAGGTCAGAGTCACATTGTTGGTCAAAAAGTGCTTCTCTCGCTCTGAAAAGCATTTTGCACGCATAAAAACTTGACATGTGAATATTTCTGTTACTTTCAATGGAAACGTGTTATTATGCTTACAAAAGGGTTATTTAAGCATAAACCACCATTTGGGAGTGAATTCCATTAGTTTTGAGCAATATCAAAATTGAAAGGTCAGAATCACATTGTTGGTCAAAAAGTGCTTCTCTCGCTCTGAAAAGCATTTTGCACACATAAAAACTTGACATGTGAATATTTCTGTTACTTTCAATGGAAACGTGTTATTATGCTTACAAAAGGGTTATTTAAGCATAAACCACCATTTGGGAGTGAATTCCATTAGTTTTGAGCAATATCAAAATTGAAAGGTCAGAGTCACATTGTTGGTCAAAAAGTGCTTCTCTCGCTCTGAAAAGCATTTTGCACACATAAAAACTTGACATGTGAATATTTCTGTTACTTTCAGTGGAAACGTGTTATTATGCTTACAAAAGGGTTATTTAAGCATAGACCACCATTTGGGAGTGAATTCCATTAGTTTTGAGCAATATCAACATTGTAAGGTAAAAATCACATTGTTGGTCAAAAAGTGCTTCTCTCGCTCTGAAAAGCATTTTGCACGCATAAAAACTTGACATGTGAATATTTCTGTTTCTTTCAATTCAAACGTGTTATTATGCTTACAAAAGGGTGATTTAAGCATAAACCACCATTTGGGAGTGAATTCCATTAGTTTTGAGCAATATCAAAATTGAAAGGTCAGAATCACATTGTTGGTCAAAAAGTGCTTCTCTCGCTCTGAAAAGCATTTTGCACACATAAAAACTTGACATGTGAATATTTCTGTTACTTTCAATGGAAACGTGTTATTATGCTTACAAAAGGGTTATTTAAGCATAAACCACCATTTGGGAGTGAATTCCATTAGTTTTGAGCAATATCAAAATTGAAAGGTCAGAGTCACATTGTTGGTCAAAAAGTGCTTCTCTCGCTCTGAAAAGCATTTTGCACGCATAAAAACTTGACATGTGAATATTTCTGTTTCTTTCAATGGAAACGTGTTATTATGCTTACAAAAGGGTTATTTAAGCATAAACCACCATTTGGGAGTGAATTCCATTAGTTTTGAGCAATATCAAAATTGAAAGGTCAGAATCACATTGTTGGTGAAAAAGTGCTTCTCTCGCTCTGAAAAGCATTTTGCACACATAAAAACTTGACATGTGAATATTTCTGTTACTTTCAATGGAAACGTGTTATTATGCTTACAAAAGGGTTATTTAAGCATAAACCACCATTTGGGAGTGAATTCCATTAGTTTTGAGCAATATCAACATTGTAAGGTAAAAATCACATTGTTGGTCAAAAAGTGCTTCTCTCGCTCTGAAGCATTTTGCACGCATAAAAACTTGACATGTGAATATTTCTGTTTCTTTCAATTCAAACGTGTTATTATGCTAACAAAAGGGTTATTTAAGCATAAACCACCATTTGGGAGTGAATTCCATTAGTTTTGAGCAATATCAAAATTGAAAGGTCAGAGTCACATTTGTTGGTCAAAAAGTGCTTCTCTCGCTCTGAAAAGCATTTTGCACGCATAAAAACTTGACATGTGAATATTCCTGTTTCTTTCAATTCAAACGTGTTATTATGCTTACAAAAGGGTTATTTAAGCATAAACCACCATTTGGGAGTGAATTCCATTAGTTTTGAGCAATATCAAAATTGAAAGGTCAGAGATCACATTGTTGGTCAAAAAGTGCTTCTCTCGCTCTGAAAAGCATTTTGCACACATAAAAACTTGACATGTGAATATTTCTGTTACTTTCAATGGAAACGTGTTATTATGCTTACAAAAGGGTTATTTAAGCATAAACCACCATTTGGGAGTGAATTCCATTAGTTTTGAGCAATATCAAAATTGAAAGGTCAGAGTCACATTGTTGGTCAAAAAGTGCTTCTCTCGCTCTGAAAAGCATTTTGCACACATAAAAACTTGACATGTGAATATTTCTGTTACTTTCAGTGGAAACGTGTTATTATGCTTACAAAAGGGTTATTTATGCATAAACCACCATTTGGGAGTGAATTCCATTAGTTTTGAGCAATATCAACATTGTAAGGTAAAAATCACATTGTTGGTCAAAAAGTGCTTCTCTCGCTCTGAAAAGCATTTTGCACGCATAAAAACTTGACATGTGAATATTTCTGTTTCTTTCAATGGAAACGTGTTATTATGCTTACAAAAGGGTTATTTAAGCATAAACCACCATTTGGGAGTGAATTCCATTAGTTTTGAGCAATATCAAAATTGAAAGGTCAGAATCACATTGTTGGTGAAAAAGTGCTTCTCTCGCTCTGAAAAGCATTTTGCACACATAAAAACTTGACATGTGAATATTTCTGTTACTTTCAATGGAAACGTGTTATTATGCTTACAAAAGGGTTATTTAAGCATAAACCACCATTTGGGAGTGAATTCCATTAGTTTTTGAGCAATATCAACATTGTAAGGTAAAAATCACATTGTTGGTCAAAAAGTGCTTCTCTCGCTCTGAAAAGCATTTTGCACGCATAAAAACTTGACATGTGAATATTTCTGTTTCTTTCAATTCAAACGTGTTATTATGCTTACAAAAGGGTTATTTAAGCATAAACCACCATTTGGGAGTGAATTCCATTAGTTTTGAGCAATATCAAAATTGAAAGGTCAGAATCACATTGTTGGTCAAAAAGTGCTTCTCTCGCTCTGAAAAGCATTTTGCACACATAAAAACTTGACATGTGAATATTTCTGTTACTTTCAATGGAAACGTGTTATTATGCTTACAAAAGGGTTATTTAAGCATAAACCACCATTTGGGAGTGAATTCCATTAGTTTTGAGCAATATCAACATTGTAAGGTAAAAATCACATTGTTGGTCAAAAAGTGCTTCTCTCGCTCTGAAAAGCATTTTGCACTCATAAAAACTTGACATGTGAATATTTCTGTTTCTTTCAATTCAAACGTGTTATTATGCTTACAAAAGGGTTATTTAAGCATAAACCACCATTTGGGAGTGAATTCCATTAGTTTTGAGCAATATCAAAATTGAAAGGTCAGAATCACATTGTTGGTCAAAAAGTGCTTCTCTCGCTCTGAAAAGCATTTTGCACGCATAAAAACTTGACATGTGAATATTTCTGTTTCTTTCAATGGAAACGTGTTATTATGCTTACAAAAGGGTTATTTAAGCATAAACCACCATTTGGGAGTGAATTCCATTAGTTTTGAGCAATATCAAAATTGAAAGGTCAGAATCACATTGTTGGTCAAAAAGTGCTTCTCTCGCTCTGAAAAGCATTTTGCACACATAAAAACTTGACATGTGAATATTTCTGTTACTTTCAATGGAAACGTGTTATTATGCTTACAAAAGGGTTATTTAAGCATAAACCACCATTTGGGAGTGAATTCCATTAGTTTTGAGCAATATCAAAATTGAAAGGTCAGAATCACATTGTTGGTCAAAAAGTGCTTCTCTCGCTCTGAAAAGCATTTTGCACACATAAAAACTTGACATGTGAATATTTCTGTTACTTTCAATGGAAACGTGTTATTATGCTTACAAAAGGGTTATTTAAGCATAAACCACCATTTGGGAGTGAATTCCATTAGTTTTGAGCAATATCAACATTGTAAGGTAAAAATCACATTGTTGGTCAAAAAGTGCTTCTCTCGCTCTGAAAAGCATTTTGCACGCAATAAAAACTTGACATGTGAATATTTCTGTTTCTTTCAATGGAAACGTGTTATTATGCTTACAAAAGGGTTATTTAAGCATAAACCACCATTTGGGAGTGAATTCCATTAGTTTTGAGCAATATCAAAATTGAAAGGTCAGAATCACATTGTTGGTGAAAAAGTGCTTCTCTCGCTCTGAAAAGCATTTTGCACACATAAAAACTTGACATGTGAATATTTCTGTTACTTTCAATGGAAACGTGTTATTATGCTTACAAAAGGGTTATTTAAGCATAAACCACCATTTGGGAGTGAATTCCATTAGTTTTGAGCAATATCAAAATTGAAAGGTCAGAGTCACATTGTTGGTCAAAAAGTGCTTCTCTCGCTCTGAAAAGCATTTTGCACACATAAAAACTTGACATGTGAATATTTCTGTTACTTTCAGTGGAAACGTGTTATTATGCTTACAAAAGGGTTATTTAAGCATAAACCACCATTTGGGAGTGAATTCCATTAGTTTTGAGCAATATCAACATTGTAAGGTAAAAATCACATTGTTGGTCAAAAAGTGCTTCTCTCGCTCTGAAAAGCATTTTGCACGCATAAAAACTTGACATGTGAATATTTCTGTTTCTTTCAATGGAAACGTGTTATTATGCTTACAAAAGGGTTATTTAAGCATAAACCACCATTTGGGAGTGAATTCCATTAGTTTTGAGCAATATCAAAATTGAAAGGTCAGAATCACATTGTTGGTCAAAAAGTGCTTCTCTCGCTCTGAAAAGCATTTTGCACACATAAAAACTTGACATGTGAATATTTCTGTTACTTTCAATGGAAACGTGTTATTATGCTTACAAAAGGGTTATTTAAGCATAAACCACCATTTGGGAGTGAATTCCATTAGTTTTGAGCAATATCAAAATTGAAAGGTCAGAGTCACATTGTTGGTGAAAAAGTGCTTCTCTCGCTCTGAAAAGCATTTTGCACGCATAAAAACTTGACATGTGAATATTTCTGTTTCTTTCAATGGAAACGTGTTATTATGCTTACAAAAGGGTTATTTAAGCATAAACCACCATTTGGGAGTGAATTCCATTAGTTTTGAGCAATATCAAAATTGAAAGGTCAGAGTCACATTGTTGGTCAAAAAGTGCTTCTCTCGCTCTGAAAAGCATTTTGCACGCATAAAAACTTGACATGTGAATATTTCTGTTTCTTTCAATGGAAACGTGTTATTATGCTTACAAAAGGGTTATTTAAGCATAAACCACCATTTGGGAGTGAATTCCATTAGTTTTGAGCAATATCAAAATTTAAAGGTCAGAATCACATTGTTGGTCAAAAAGTGCTTCTCTCGCTCTGAAAAACATTTTGCACACATAAAAACTTGACATGTGAATATTTCTGTTACTTTCAATGGAAACGTGTTATTATGCTTACAAAAGGGTTATTTAAGCATAAACCACCATTTGGGAGTGAATTCCATTAGTTTTGAGCAATATCAACATTGTAAGGTAAAAATCACATTGTTGGTCAAAAAGTGCTTCTCTCGCTCTGAAAAGCATTTTGCACGCATAAAAACTTGACATGTGAATATTTCTGTTTCTTTCAATGGAAACGTGTTATTATGCTTACAAAAGGGTTATTTAAGCATAAACCACCATTTGGGAGTGAATTCCATTAGTTTTGAGCAATATCAAAATTGAAAGGTCAGAGTCACATTGTTGGTCAAAAAGTGCTTCTCTCGCTCTGAAAAGCATTTTGCACGCATAAAAACTTGACATGTGAATATCCTGTTTCTTTCAATTCAAACGTGTTATTATGCTTACAAAAGGGTTATTTAAGCATAAACCACCATTTGGGAGTGAATTCCATTAGTTTTGAGCAATATCAAAATTGAAAGGTCAGAATCACATTGTTGGTCAAAAAGTGCTTCTCTCGCTCTGAAAAGCATTTTGCACACATAAAAACTTGACATGTGAATATTTCTGTTACTTTCAATGGAAACGTGTTATTATGCTTACAAAAGGGTTATTTAAGCATAAACCACCATTTGGGAGTGAATTCCATTAGTTTTGAGCAATATCAAAATTGAAAGGTCAGAGTCACATTGTTGGTCAAAAAGTGCTTCTCTCGCTCTGAAAAGCATTTTGCACGCATAAAAACTTGACATGTGAATATTCCTGTTTCTTTCAATTCAAACGTGTTATTATGCTTACAAAAGGGTTATTTAAGCATAAACCACCATTTGGGAGTGAATTCCATTAGTTTTGAGCAATATCAAAATTGAAAGGTCAGAATCACATTGTTGGTCAAAAAGTGCTTCTCTCGCTCTGAAAAGCATTTTGCACACATAAAAACTTGACATGTGAATATTTCTGTTACTTTCAATGGAAACGTGTTATTATGCTTACAAAAGGGTTATTTAAGCATAAACCACCATTTGGGAGTGAATTCCATTAGTTTTGAGCAATATCAAAATTGAAAGGTCAGAATCACATTGTTGGTCAAAAAGTGCTTCTCTCGCTCTGAAAAGCATTTTGCACACATAAAAACTTGACATGTGAATATTTCTGTTACTTTCAATGGAAACGTGTTATTATGCTTACAAAAGGGTTATTTAAGCATAAACCACCATTTGGGAGTGAATTCCATTAGTTTTGAGCAATATCAACATTGTAAGGTAAAAATCACATTGTTGGTCAAAAAGTGCTTCTCTCGCTCTGAAAAGCATTTTGCACGCATAAAAACTTGACATGTGAATATTTCTGTTTCTTTCAATTCAAACGTGTTATTATGCTTACAAAAGGGTTATTTAAGCATAAACCACCATTTGGGAGTGAATTCCATTAGTTTTGAGCAATATCAAAATTGAAAGGTCAGAATCACATTGTTGGTCAAAAAGTGCTTCTCTCGCTCTGAAAAGCATTTTGCACGCATAAAAACTTGACATGTGAATATTTCTGTTTCTTTCAATGGAAACGTGTTATTATGCTTACAAAAGGGTTATTTAAGCATAAACCACCATTTGGGAGTGAATTCCATTAGTTTTGAGCAATATCAAAATTGAAAGGTCAGAATCACATTGTTGGTCAAAAAGTGCTTCTCTCGCTCTGAAAAGCATTTTGCACACATAAAAACTTGACATGTGAATATTTCTGTTACTTTCAATGGAAACGTGTTATTATGCTTACAAAAGGGTTATTTAAGCATAAACCACCATTTGGGAGTGAATTCCATTAGTTTTGAGCAATATCAAAATTGAAAGGTCAGAATCACATTGTTGGTCAAAAAGTGCTTCTCTCGCTCTGAAAAGCATTTTGCACACATAAAAACTTGACATGTGAATATTTCTGTTACTTTCAATGGAAACGTGTTATTATGCTTACAAAAGGGTTATTTAAGCATAAACCACCATTTGGGAGTGAATTCCATTAGTTTTGAGCAATATCAAAATTGAAAGGTCAGAGTCACATTGTTGGTCAAAAAGTGCTTCTCTCGCTCTGAAAAGCATTTTGCACGCATAAAAACTTGACATGTGAATATTCCTGTTTCTTTCAATTCAAACGTGTTATTATGCTTACAAAAGGGTTATTTAAGCATAAACCACCATTTGGGAGTGAATTCCATTAGTTTTGAGCAATATCAAAATTGAAAGGTCAGAATCACATTGTTGGTCAAAAAGTGCTTCTCTCGCTCTGAAAAGCATTTTGCACACATAAAAACTTGACATGTGAATATTTCTGTTACTTTCAATGGAAACGTGTTATTATGCTTACAAAAGGGTTATTTAAGCATAAACCACCATTTGGGAGTGAATTCCATTAGTTTTGAGCAATATCAAAATTGAAAGGTCAGAGTCACATTGTTGGTCAAAAAGTGCTTCTCTCGCTCTGAAAAGCATTTTGCACACATAAAAACTTGACATGTGAATATTTCTGTTACTTTCAGTGGAAACGTGTTATTATGCTTACAAAAGGGTTATTTAAGCATAAACCACCATTTGGGAGTGAATTCCATTAGTTTTGAGCAATATCAACATTGTAAGGTAAAAATCACATTGTTGGTCAAAAAGTGCTTCTCTCGCTCTGAAAAGCATTTTGCACGCATAAAAACTTGACATGTGAATATTTCTGTTTCTTTCAATGGAAACGTGTTATTATGCTTACAAAAGGGTTATTTAAGCATAAACCACCATTTGGGAGTGAATTCCATTAGTTTTGAGCAATATCAAAATTGAAAGGTCAGAATCACATTGTTGGTCAAAAAGTGCTTCTCTCGCTCTGAAAAGCATTTTGCACACATAAAAACTTGACATGTGAATATTTCTGTTACTTTCAATGGAAACGTGTTATTATGCTTACAAAAGGGTTATTTAAGCATAAACCACCATTTGGGAGTGAATTCCATTAGTTTTGAGCAATATCAAAATTGAAAGGTCAGAGTCACATTGTTGGTGAAAAAGTGCTTCTCTCGCTCTGAAAAGCATTTTGCACGCATAAAAACTTGACATGTGAATATTTCTGTTTCTTTCAATGGAAACGTGTTATTATGCTTACAAAAGGGTTATTTAAGCATAAACCACCATTTGGGAGTGAATTCCATTAGTTTTGAGCAATATCAAAATTGAAAGGTCAGAGTCACATTGTTGGTCAAAAAGTGCTTCTCTCGCTCTGAAAAGCATTTTGCACGCATAAAAACTTGACATGTGAATATTTCTGTTTCTTTCAATGGAAACGTGTTATTATGCTTACAAAAGGGTTATTTAAGCATAAACCACCATTTGGGAGTGAATTCCATTAGTTTTGAGCAATATCAAAATTTAAAGGTCAGAATCACATTGTTGGTCAAAAAGTGCTTCTCTCGCTCTGAAAAACATTTTGCACACATAAAAACTTGACATGTGAATATTTCTGTTACTTTCAATGGAAACGTGTTATTATGCTTACAAAAGGGTTATTTAAGCATAAACCACCATTTGGGAGTGAATTCCATTAGTTTTGAGCAATATCAACATTGTAAGGTAAAAATCACATTGTTGGTCAAAAAGTGCTTCTCTCGCTCTGAAAAGCATTTTGCACGCATAAAAACTTGACATGTGAATATTTCTGTTTCTTTCAATGGAAACGTGTTATTATGCTTACAAAAGGGTTATTTAAGCATAAACCACCATTTGGGAGTGAATTCCATTAGTTTTGAGCAATATCAAAATTGAAAGGTCAGAGTCACATTGTTGGTCAAAAAGTGCTTCTCTCGCTCTGAAAAGCATTTTGCACGCATAAAAACTTGACATGTGAATATTCCTGTTTCTTTCAATTCAAACGTGTTATTATGCTTACAAAAGGGTTATTTAAGCATAAACCACCATTTGGGAGTGAATTCCATTAGTTTTGAGCAATATCAAAATTGAAAGGTCAGAATCACATTGTTGGTCAAAAAGTGCTTCTCTCGCTCTGAAAAGCATTTTGCACACATAAAAACTTGACATGTGAATATTTCTGTTACTTTCAATGGAAACGTGTTATTATGCTTACAAAAGGGTTATTTAAGCATAAACCACCATTTGGGAGTGAATTCCATTAGTTTTGAGCAATATCAAAATTGAAAGGTCAGAGTCACATTGTTGGTCAAAAAGTGCTTCTCTCGCTCTGAAAAGCATTTTGCACGCATAAAAACTTGACATGTGAATATTCCTGTTTCTTTCAATTCAAACGTGTTATTATGCTTACAAAAGGGTTATTTAAGCATAAACCACCATTTGGGAGTGAATTCCATTAGTTTTGAGCAATATCAAAATTGAAAGGTCAGAATCACATTGTTGGTCAAAAAGTGCTTCTCTCGCTCTGAAAAGCATTTTGCACACATAAAAACTTGACATGTGAATATTTCTGTTACTTTCAATGGAAACGTGTTATTATGCTTACAAAAGGGTTATTTAAGCATAAACCACCATTTGGGAGTGAATTCCATTAGTTTTGAGCAATATCAAAATTGAAAGGTCAGAGTCACATTGTTGGTCAAAAAGTGCTTCTCTCGCTCTGAAAAGCATTTTGCACACATAAAAACTTGACATGTGAATATTTCTGTTACTTTCAGTGGAAACGTGTTATTATGCTTACAAAAGGGTTATTTAAGCATAAACCACCATTTGGGAGTGAATTCCATTAGTTTTGAGCAATATCAACATTGTAAGGTAAAAATCACATTGTTGGTCAAAAAGTGCTTCTCTCGCTCTGAAAAGCATTTTGCACGCATAAAAACTTGACATGTGAATATTTCTGTTTCTTTCAATGGAAACGTGTTATTATGCTTACAAAAGGGTTATTTAAGCATAAACCACCATTTGGGAGTGAATTCCATTAGTTTTGAGCAATATCAAAATTGAAAGGTCAGAATCACATTGTTGGTCAAAAAGTGCTTCTCTCGCTCTGAAAAGCATTTTGCACACATAAAAACTTGACATGTGAATATTTCTGTTACTTTCAATGGAAACGTGTTATTATGCTTACAAAAGGGTTATTTAAGCATAAACCACCATTTGGGAGTGAATTCCATTAGTTTTGAGCAATATCAAAATTGAAAGGTCAGAGTCACATTGTTGGTGAAAAAGTGCTTCTCTCGCTCTGAAAAGCATTTTGCACGCATAAAAACTTGACATGTGAATATTTCTGTTTCTTTCAATGGAAACGTGTTATTATGCTTACAAAAGGGTTATTTAAGCATAAACCACCATTTGGGAGTGAATTCCATTAGTTTTGAGCAATATCAACATTGTAAGGTAAAAATCACATTGTTGGTCAAAAAGTGCTTCTCTCGCTCTGAAAAGCATTTTGCACGCATAAAAACTTGACATGTGAATATTTCTGTTTCTTTCAATGGAAACGTGTTATTATGCTTACAAAAGGGTTATTTAAGCATAAACCACCATTTGGGAGTGAATTCCATTAGTTTTGAGCAATATCAAAATTGAAAGGTCAGAATCACATTGTTGGTCAGAAAGTGCTTCTCTCGCTCTGAAAAGCATTTTGCACACATAAAAACTTGACATGTGAATATTTCTGTTACTTTCAGTGGAAACGTGTTATTATGCTTACAAAAGGGTTATTTAAGCATAAACCACCATTTGGGAGTGAATTCCATTAGTTTTGAGCAATATCAACATTGTAAGGTAAAAATCACATTGTTGGTCAAAAAGTGCTTCTCTCGCTCTGAAAAGCATTTTGCACGCATAAAAACTTGACATGTGAATATTTCTGTTTCTTTCAATGGAAACGTGTTATTATGCTTACAAAAGGGTTATTTAAGCATAAACCACCATTTGGGAGTGAATTCCATTAGTTTTGAGCAATATCAAAATTGAAAGGTCAGAATCACATTGTTGGTCAAAAAGTGCTTCTCTCGCTCTGAAAAGCATTTTGCACACATAAAAACTTGACATGTGAATATTTCTGTTACTTTCAATGGAAACGTGTTATTATGCTTACAAAAGGGTTATTTAAGCATAAACCACCATTTGGGAGTGAATTCCATTAGTTTTGAGCAATATCAAAATTGAAAGGTCAGAGTCACATTGTTGGTGAAAAAGTGCTTCTCTCGCTCTGAAAAGCATTTTGCACGCATAAAAACTTGACATGTGAATATTTCTGTTTCTTTCAATGGAAACGTGTTATTATGCTTACAAAAGGGTTATTTAAGCATAAACCACCATTTGGGAGTGAATTCCATTAGTTTTGAGCAATATCAAAATTGAAAGGTCAGAGTCACATTGTTGGTCAAAAAGTGCTTCTCTCGCTCTGAAAAGCATTTTGCACGCATAAAAACTTGACATGTGAATATTTCTGTTTCTTTCAATGGAAACGTGTTATTATGCTTACAAAAGGGTTATTTAAGCATAAACCACCATTTGGGAGTGAATTCCATTAGTTTTGAGCAATATCAAAATTGAAAGGTCAGAATCACATTGTTGGTCAAAAAGTGCTTCTCTCGCTCTGAAAAACATTTTGCACACATAAAAACTTGACATGTGAATATTTCTGTTACTTTCAATGGAAACGTGTTATTATGCTTACAAAAGGGTTATTTAAGCATAAACCACCATTTGGGAGTGAATTCCATTAGTTTTGAGCAATATCAACATTGTAAGGTAAAAATCACATTGTTGGTCAAAAAGTGCTTCTCTCGCTCTGAAAAGCATTTTGCACGCATAAAAACTTGACATGTGAATATTTCTGTTTCTTTCAATGGAAACGTGTTATTATGCTTACAAAAGGGTTATTTAAGCATAAACCACCATTTGGGAGTGAATTCCATTAGTTTTGAGCAATATCAAAATTGAAAGGTCAGAGTCACATTGTTGGTCAAAAAGTGCTTCTCTCGCTCTGAAAAGCATTTTGCACGCATAAAAACTTGACATGTGAATATTCCTGTTTCTTTCAATTCAAACGTGTTATTATGCTTACAAAAGGGTTATTTAAGCATAAACCACCATTTGGGAGTGAATTCCATTAGTTTTGAGCAATATCAAAATTGAAAGGTCAGAATCACATTGTTGGTCAAAAAGTGCTTCTCTCGCTCTGAAAAGCATTTTGCACACATAAAAACTTGACATGTGAATATTTCTGTTACTTTCAATGGAAACGTGTTATTATGCTTACAAAAGGGTTATTTAAGCATAAACCACCATTTGGGAGTGAATTCCATTAGTTTTGAGCAATATCAAAATTGAAAGGTCAGAGTCACATTGTTGGTCAAAAAGTGCTTCTCTCGCTCTGAAAAGCATTTTGCACGCATAAAAACTTGACATGTGAATATTCCTGTTTCTTTCAATTCAAACGTGTTATTATGCTTAAAAAAGGGTTATTTAAGCATAAACCACCATTTGGGAGTGAATTCCATTAGTTTTGAGCAATATCAAAATTGAAAGGTCAGAATCACATTGTTGGTCAAAAAGTGCTTCTCTCGCTCTGAAAAGCATTTTGCACACATAAAAACTTGACATGTGAATATTTCTGTTACTTTCAATGGAAACGTGTTATTATGCTTACAAAAGGGTTATTTAAGCATAAACCACCATTTGGGAGTGAATTCCATTAGTTTTGAGCAATATCAAAATTGAAAGGTCAGAGTCACATTGTTGGTCAAAAAGTGCTTCTCTCGCTCTGAAAAGCATTTTGCACACATAAAAACTTGACATGTGAATATTTCTGTTACTTTCAGTGGAAACGTGTTATTATGCTTACAAAAGGGTTATTTAAGCATAAACCACCATTTGGGAGTGAATTCCATTAGTTTTGAGCAATATCAACATTGTAAGGTAAAAATCACATTGTTGGTCAAAAAGTGCTTCTCTCGCTCTGAAAAGCATTTTGCACGCATAAAAACTTGACATGTGAATATTTCTGTTTCTTTCAATGGAAACGTGTTATTATGCTTACAAAAGGGTTATTTAAGCATAAACCACCATTTGGGAGTGAATTCCATTAGTTTTGAGCAATATCAAAATTGAAAGGTCAGAATCACATTGTTGGTCAAAAAGTGCTTCTCTCGCTCTGAAAAGCATTTTGCACACATAAAAACTTGACATGTGAATATTTCTGTTACTTTCAATGGAAACGTGTTATTATGCTTACAAAAGGGTTATTTAAGCATAAACCACCATTTGGGAGTGAATTCCATTAGTTTTGAGCAATATCAAAATTGAAAGGTCAGAGTCACATTGTTGGTGAAAAAGTGCTTCTCGCGCTCTGAAAAGCATTTTGCACGCATAAAAACTTGACATGTGAATATTTCTGTTTCTTTCAATGGAAACGTGTTATTATGCTTACAAAAGGGTTATTTAAGCATAAACCACCATTTGGGAGTGAATTCCATTAGTTTTGAGCAATATCAACATTGTAAGGTAAAAATCACATTGTTGGTCAAAAAGTGCTTCTCTCGCTCTGAAAAGCATTTTGCACGCATAAAAACTTGACATGTGAATATTTCTGTTTCTTTCAATGGAAACGTGTTATTATGCTTACAAAAGGGTTATTTAAGCATAAACCACCATTTGGGAGTGAATTCCATTAGTTTTGAGCAATATCAAAATTGAAAGGTCAGAATCACATTGTTGGTCAGAAAGTGCTTCTCTCGCTCTGAAAAGCATTTTGCACACATAAAAACTTGACATGTGAATATTTCTGTTACTTTCAATGGAAACGTGTTATTATGCTTACAAAAGGGTTATTTAAGCATAAACCACCATTTGGGAGTGAATTCCATTAGTTTTGAGCAATATCAACATTGTAAGGTAAAAATCACATTGTTGGTCAAAAAGTGCTTCTCTCGCTCTGAAAAGCATTTTGCACGCATAAAAACTTGACATGTGAATATTTCTGTTTCTTTCAATGGAAACGTGTTATTATGCTTACAAAAGGGTTATTTAAGCATAAACCACCATTTGGGAGTGAATTCCATTAGTTTTGAGCAATATCAAAATTGAAAGGTCAGAGTCACATTGTTGGTCAAAAAGTGCTTCTCTCGCTCTGAAAAGCATTTTGCACGCATAAAAACTTGACATGTGAATATTCCTGTTTCTTTCAATTCAAACGTGTTATTATGCTTACAAAAGGGTTATTTAAGCATAAACCACCATTTGGGAGTGAATTCCATTAGTTTTGAGCAATATCAAAATTGAAAGGTCAGAATCACATTGTTGGTCAAAAAGTGCTTCTCTCGCTCTGAAAAGCATTTTGCACACATAAAAACTTGACATGTGAATATTTCTGTTACTTTCAATGGAAACGTGTTATTATGCTTACAAAAGGGTTATTTAAGCATAAACCACCATTTGGGAGTGAATTCCATTAGTTTTGAGCAATATCAAAATTGAAAGGTCAGAGTCACATTGTTGGTCAAAAAGTGCTTCTCTCGCTCTGAAAAGCATTTTGCACGCATAAAAACTTGACATGTGAATATTCCTGTTTCTTTCAATTCAAACGTGTTATTATGCTTACAAAAGGGTTATTTAAGCATAAACCACCATTTGGGAGTGAATTCCATTAGTTTTGAGCAATATCAAAATTGAAAGGTCAGAATCACATTGTTGGTCAAAAAGTGCTTCTCTCGCTCTGAAAAGCATTTTGCACACATAAAAACTTGACATGTGAATATTTCTGTTACTTTCAATGGAAACGTGTTATTATGCTTACAAAAGGGTTATTTAAGCATAAACCACCATTTGGGAGTGAATTCCATTAGTTTTGAGCAATATCAAAATTGAAAGGTCAGAGTCACATTGTTGGTCAAAAAGTGCTTCTCTCGCTCTGAAAAGCATTTTGCACACATAAAAACTTGACATGTGAATATTTCTGTTACTTTCAGTGGAAACGTGTTATTATGCTTACAAAAGGGTTATTTAAGCATAAACCACCATTTGGGAGTGAATTCCATTAGTTTTGAGCAATATCAACATTGTAAGGTAAAAATCACATTGTTGGTCAAAAAGTGCTTCTCTCGCTCTGAAAAGCATTTTGCACGCATAAAAACTTGACATGTGAATATTTCTGTTTCTTTCAATGGAAACGTGTTATTATGCTTACAAAAGGGTTATTTAAGCATAAACCACCATTTGGGAGTGAATTCCATTAGTTTTGAGCAATATCAAAATTGAAAGGTCAGAATCACATTGTTGGTCAAAAAGTGCTTCTCTCGCTCTGAAAAGCATTTTGCACACATAAAAACTTGACATGTGAATATTTCTGTTACTTTCAATGGAAACGTGTTATTATGCTTACAAAAGGGTTATTTAAGCATAAACCACCATTTGGGAGTGAATTCCATTAGTTTTGAGCAATATCAAAATTGAAAGGTCAGAGTCACATTGTTGGTGAAAAAGTGCTTCTCTCGCTCTGAAAAGCATTTTGCACGCATAAAAACTTGACATGTGAATATTTCTGTTTCTTTCAATGGAAACGTGTTATTATGCTTACAAAAGGGTTATTTAAGCATAAACCACCATTTGGGAGTGAATTCCATTAGTTTTGAGCAATATCAACATTGTAAGGTAAAAATCACATTGTTGGTCAAAAAGTGCTTCTCTCGCTCTGAAAAGCATTTTGCACGCATAAAAACTTGACATGTGAATATTTCTGTTTCTTTCAATGGAAACGTGTTATTATGCTTACAAAAGGGTTATTTAAGCATAAACCACCATTTGGGAGTGAATTCCATTAGTTTTGAGCAATATCAAAATTGAAAGGTCAGAATCACATTGTTGGTCAAAAAGTGCTTCTCTCGCTCTGAAAAGCATTTTGCACACATAAAAACTTGACATGTGAATATTTCTGTTACTTTCAATGGAAACGTGTTATTATGCTTACAAAAGGGTTATTTAAGCATAAACCACCATTTGGGAGTGAATTCCATTAGTTTTGAGCAATATCAAAATTGAAAGGTCAGAGTCACATTGTTGGTGAAAAAGTGCTTCTCTCGCTCTGAAAAGCATTTTGCACGCATAAAAACTTGACATGTGAATATTTCTGTTTCTTTCAATGGAAACGTGTTATTATGCTTACAAAAGGGTTATTTAAGCATAAACCACCATTTGGGAGTGAATTCCATTAGTTTTGAGCAATATCAACATTGTAAGGTAAAAATCACATTGTTGGTCAAAAAGTGCTTCTCTCGCTCTGAAAAGCATTTTGCACGCATAAAAACTTGACATGTGAATATTTCTGTTTCTTTCAATGGAAACGTGTTATTATGCTTACAAAAGGGTTATTTAAGCATAAACCACCATTTGGGAGTGAATTCCATTAGTTTTGAGCAATATCAAAATTGAAAGGTCAGAATCACATTGTTGGTCAAAAAGTGCTTCTCTCGCTCTGAAAAGCATTTTGCACACATAAAAACTTGACATGTGAATATTTCTGTTACTTTCAATGGAAACGTGTTATTATGCTTACAAAAGGGTTATTTAAGCATAAACCACCATTTGGGAGTGAATTCCATTAGTTTTGAGCAATATCAAAATTGAAAGGTCAGAGTCACATTGTTGGTCAAAAAGTGCTTCTCTCGCTCTGAAAAGCATTTTGCACGCATAAAAACTTGACATGTGAATATTTCTGTTTCTTTCAATGGAAACGTGTTATTATGCTTACAAAAGGGTTATTTAAGCATAAACCACCATTTGGGAGTGAATTCCATTAGTTTTGAGCAATATCAAAATTGAAAGGTCAGTGTCACATTGTTGGTCAAAAAGTGCTTCTCTCGCTCTGAAAAGCATTTTGCACGCATAAAAACTTGACATGTGAATATTTCTGTTACTTTCAATGGAAACGTGTTATTATGCTTACAAAAGGGTTATTTAAGCATAAACCACCATTTGGGAGTGAATTCCATTAGTTTTGAGCAATATCAACATTGTAAGGTAAAAATCACATTGTTGGTCAAAAAGTGCTTCTCTCGCTCTGAAAAGCATTTTGCACGCATAAAAACTTGACATGTGAATATTTCTGTTTCTTTCAATGGAAACGTGTTATTATGCTTACAAAAGGGTTATTTAAGCATAAACCACCATTTGGGAGTGAATTCCATTAGTTTTGAGCAATATCAAAATTGAAAGGTCAGAATCACATTGTTGGTGAAAAAGTGCTTCTCTCGCTCTGAAAAGCATTTTGCACACATAAAAACTTGACATGTGAATATTTCTGTTACTTTCAATGGAAACGTGTTATTATGCTTACAAAAGGGTTATTTAAGCATAAACCACCATTTGGGAGTGAATTCCATTAGTTTTGAGCAATATCAACATTGTAAGGTAAAAATCACATTGTTGGTCAAAAAGTGCTTCTCTCGCTCTGAAAAGCATTTTGCACGCATAAAAACTTGACATGTGAATATTTCTGTTTCTTTCAATTCAAACGTGTTATTATGCTTACAAAAGGGTTATTTAAGCATAAACCACCATTTGGGAGTGAATTCCATTAGTTTTGAGCAATATCAAAATTGAAAGGTCAGAATCACATTGTTGGTCAAAAAGTGCTTCTCTCGCTCTGAAAAGCATTTTGCACACATAAAAACTTGACATGTGAATATTTCTGTTACTTTCAATGGAAACGTGTTATTATGCTTACAAAAGGGTTATTTAAGCATAAACCACCATTTGGGAGTGAATTCCATTAGTTTTGAGCAATATCAAAATTGAAAGGTAAAAATCACATTGTTGGTCAAAAAGTGCTTCTCTCGCTCTGAAAAGCATTTTGCACGCATAAAAACTTGACATGTGAATATTTCTGTTTCTTTCAATTCAAACGTGTTATTATGCTTACAAAAGGGTTATTTAAGCATAAACCACCATTTGGGAGTGAATTCCATTAGTTTTGAGCAATATCAAAATTGAAAGGTCAGAATCACATTGTTGGTCAAAAAGTGCTTCTCTCGCTCTGAAAAGCATTTTGCACGCATAAAAACTTGACATGTGAATATTTCTGTTACTTTCAATGGAAACGTGTTATTATGCTTACAAAAGGGTTATTTAAGCATAAACCACCATTTGGGAGTGAATTCCATTAGTTTTGAGCAATATCAAAATTGAAAGGTCAGAGTCACATTGTTGGTCAAAAAGTGCTTCTCTCGCTCTGAAAAGCATTTTGCACGCATAAAAACTTGACATGTGAATATTTCTGTTTCTTTCAATGGAAACGTGTTATTATGCTTACAAAAGGGTTATTTAAGCATAAACCACCATTTGGGAGTGAATTCCATTAGTTTTGAGCAATATCAAAATTGAAAGGTAAAAATCACATTGTTGGTCAAAAAGTGCTTCTCTCGCTCTGAAAAGCATTTTGCACGCATAAAAACTTGACATGTGAATATTTCTGTTTCTTTCAATTCAAACGTGTTATTATGCTTACAAAAGGGTTATTTAAGCATAAACCACCATTTGGGAGTGAATTCCATTAGTTTTGAGCAATATCAAAATTGAAAGGTCAGAGTCACATTGTTGGTCAAAAAGTGCTTCTCTCGCTCTGAAAAGCATTTTGCACGCATAAAAACTTGACATGTGAATATTCCTGTTTCTTTCAATTCAAACGTGTTATTATGCTTACAAAAGGGTTATTTAAGCATAAACCACCATTTGGGAGTGAATTCCATTAGTTTTGAGCAATATCAAAATTGAAAGGTCAGAATCACATTGTTGGTCAAAAAGTGCTTCTCTCGCTCTGAAAAGCATTTTGCACACATAAAAACTTGACATGTGAATATTTCTGTTACTTTCAATGGAAACGTGTTATTATGCTTACAAAAGGGTTATTTAAGCATAAACCACCATTTGGGAGTGAATTCCATTAGTTTTGAGCAATATCAAAATTGAAAGGTCAGAGTCACATTGTTGGTGAAAAAGTGCTTCTCTCGCTCTGAAAAGCATTTTGCACGCATAAAAACTTGACATGTGAATATTTCTGTTTCTTTCAATGGAAACGTGTTATTATGCTTACAAAAGGGTTATTTAAGCATAAACCACCATTTGGGAGTGAATTCCATTAGTTTTGAGCAATATCAACATTGTAAGGTAAAAATCACATTGTTGGTCAAAAAGTGCTTCTCTCGCTCTGAAAAGCATTTTGCACGCATAAAAACTTGACATGTGAATATTTCTGTTTCTTTCAATGGAAACGTGTTATTATGCTTACAAAAGGGTTATTTAAGCATAAACCACCATTTGGGAGTGAATTCCATTAGTTTTGAGCAATATCAAAATTGAAAGGTCAGAATCACATTGTTGGTCAAAAAGTGCTTCTCTCGCTCTGAAAAGCATTTTGCACACATAAAAACTTGACATGTGAATATTTCTGTTACTTTCAATGGAAACGTGTTATTATGCTTACAAAAGGGTTATTTAAGCATAAACCACCATTTGGGAGTGAATTCCATTAGTTTTGAGCAATATCAAAATTGAAAGGTCAGAGTCACATTGTTGGTCAAAAAGTGCTTCTCTCGCTCTGAAAAGCATTTTGCACGCATAAAAACTTGACATGTGAATATTTCTGTTTCTTTCAATGGAAACGTGTTATTATGCTTACAAAAGGGTTATTTAAGCATAAACCACCATTTGGGAGTGAATTCCATTAGTTTTGAGCAATATCAAAATTGAAAGGTCAGTGTCACATTGTTGGTCAAAAAGTGCTTCTCTCGCTCTGAAAAGCATTTTGCACGCATAAAAACTTGACATGTGAATATTTCTGTTACTTTCAATGGAAACGTGTTATTATGCTTACAAAAGGGTTATTTAAGCATAAACCACCATTTGGGAGTGAATTCCATTAGTTTTGAGCAATATCAACATTGTAAGGTAAAAATCACATTGTTGGTCAAAAAGTGCTTCTCTCGCTCTGAAAAGCATTTTGCACGCATAAAAACTTGACATGTGAATATTTCTGTTTCTTTCAATGGAAACGTGTTATTATGCTTACAAAAGGGTTATTTAAGCATAAACCACCATTTGGGAGTGAATTCCATTAGTTTTGAGCAATATCAAAATTGAAAGGTCAGAATCACATTGTTGGTGAAAAAGTGCTTCTCTCGCTCTGAAAAGCATTTTGCACACATAAAAACTTGACATGTGAATATTTCTGTTACTTTCAATGGAAACGTGTTATTATGCTTACAAAAGGGTTATTTAAGCATAAACCACCATTTGGGAGTGAATTCCATTAGTTTTGAGCAATATCAACATTGTAAGGTAAAAATCACATTGTTGGTCAAAAAGTGCTTCTCTCGCTCTGAAAAGCATTTTGCACGCATAAAAACTTGACATGTGAATATTTCTGTTTCTTTCAATTCAAACGTGTTATTATGCTTACAAAAGGGTTATTTAAGCATAAACCACCATTTGGGAGTGAATTCCATTAGTTTTGAGCAATATCAAAATTGAAAGGTCAGAATCACATTGTTGGTCAAAAAGTGCTTCTCTCGCTCTGAAAAGCATTTTGCACACATAAAAACTTGACATGTGAATATTTCTGTTACTTTCAATGGAAACGTGTTATTATGCTTACAAAAGGGTTATTTAAGCATAAACCACCATTTGGGAGTGAATTCCATTAGTTTTGAGCAATATCAAAATTGAAAGGTAAAAATCACATTGTTGGTCAAAAAGTGCTTCTCTCGCTCTGAAAAGCATTTTGCACGCATAAAAACTTGACATGTGAATATTTCTGTTTCTTTCAATTCAAACGTGTTATTATGCTTACAAAAGGGTTATTTAAGCATAAACCACCATTTGGGAGTGAATTCCATTAGTTTTGAGCAATATCAAAATTGAAAGGTCAGAATCACATTGTTGGTCAAAAAGTGCTTCTCTCGCTCTGAAAAGCATTTTGCACGCATAAAAACTTGACATGTGAATATTTCTGTTACTTTCAATGGAAACGTGTTATTATGCTTACAAAAGGGTTATTTAAGCATAAACCACCATTTGGGAGTGAATTCCATTAGTTTTGAGCAATATCAAAATTGAAAGGTCAGAGTCACATTGTTGGTCAAAAAGTGCTTCTCTCGCTCTGAAAAGCATTTTGCACGCATAAAAACTTGACATGTGAATATTTCTGTTTCTTTCAATGGAAACGTGTTATTATGCTTACAAAAGGGTTATTTAAGCATAAACCACCATTTGGGAGTGAATTCCATTAGTTTTGAGCAATATCAAAATTGAAAGGTCAGTGTCACATTGTTGGTCAAAAAGTGCTTCTCTCGCTCTGAAAAGCATTTTGCACGCATAAAAACTTGACATGTGAATATTTCTGTTTCTTTCAATTCAAACGTGTTATTATGCTTACAAAAGGGTTATTTAAGCATAAACCACCATTTGGGAGTGAATTCCATTAGTTTTGAGCAATATCAAAATTGAAAGGTCAGAGTCACATTGTTGGTCAAAAAGTGCTTCTCTCGCTCTGAAAAGCATTTTGCACGCATAAAAACTTGACATGTGAATATTCCTGTTTCTTTCAATTCAAACGTGTTATTATGCTTACAAAAGGGTTATTTAAGCATAAACCACCATTTGGGAGTGAATTCCATTAGTTTTGAGCAATATCAAAATTGAAAGGTCAGAATCACATTGTTGGTCAAAAAGTGCTTCTCTCGCTCTGAAAAGCATTTTGCACACATAAAAACTTGACATGTGAATATTTCTGTTACTTTCAATGGAAACGTGTTATTATGCTTACAAAAGGGTTATTTAAGCATAAACCACCATTTGGGAGTGAATTCCATTAGTTTTGAGCAATATCAAAATTGAAAGGTCAGAATCACATTGTTGGTCAAAAAGTGCTTCTCTCGCTCTGAAAAGCATTTTGCACACATAAAAACTTGACATGTGAATATTTCTGTTACTTTCAATGGAAACGTGTTATTATGCTTACAAAAGGGTTATTTAAGCATAAACCACCATTTGGGAGTGAATTCCATTAGTTTTGAGCAATATCAAAATTGAAAGGTCAGAATCACATTGTTGGTCAAAAAGTGCTTCTCTCGCTCTGAAAAGCATTTTGCACACATAAAAACTTGACATGTGAATATTTCTGTTACTTTCAATGGAAACGTGTTATTATGCTTACAAAAGGGTTATTTAAGCATAAACCACCATTTGGGAGTGAATTCCATTAGTTTTGAGATATATCAAAATTGAAAGGTCAGAATCACATTGTTGGTCAAAAAGTGCTTCTCTCGCTCTGAAAAGCATTTTGCACGCATAAAAACTTGACATGTGAAGATTTCTGTTACTTTCAATGGAAACGTGTTATTATGCTTACAAAAGGGTTATTTAAGCATAAACCACCATTTGGGAGTGAATTCCATTAGTTTTGAGCAATATCAAAATTGAAAGGTCAGAGTCACATTGTTGGTCAAAAAGTGCTTCTCTCGCTCTGAAAAGCATTTTGCACGCATAAAAACTTGACATGTGAATATTTCTGTTTCTTTCAATGGAAACGTGTTATTATGCTTACAAAAGGGTTATTTAAGCATAAACCACCATTTGGGAGTGAATTCCATTAGTTTTGAGATATATCAAAATTGAAAGGTCAGAATCACATTGTTGGTCAAAAAGTGCTTCTCTCGCTCTGAAAAGCATTTTGCACGCATAAAAACTTGACATGTGAATATTTCTGTTACTTTCAATGAAAACGTGTTATAATGCTTACAAAAGGGTTATTTAAGCATAAACCACCATTTGGGAGTGAATTCCATTAGTTTTGAGCAATATCAAAATTGAAAGGTCAGAGTCACATTGTTGGTCAAAAAGTGCTTCTCTCGCTCTGAAAAGCATTTTGCACGCATAAAAACTTGACATGTGAATATTTCTGTTTCTTTCAATGGAAACGTGTTATTATGCTTACAAAAGGGTTATTTAATTATAAACCACCATTTGGGAGTGAATTCCATTAGTTTTGAGCAATATCAAAATTGAAAGGTAAAAATCACATTGTTGGTCAAAAAGTGCTTCTCTCGCTCTGAAAAGCATTTTGCACGCATAAAAACTTGACATGTGAATATTTCTGTTTCTTTCAATTCAAACGTGTTATTATGCTTACAAAAGGGTTATTTAAGCATAAACCACCATTTGGGAGTGAATTCCATTAGTTTTGAGCAATATCAAAATTGAAAGGTCAGAGTCACATTGTTGGTCAAAAAGTGCTTCTCTCGCTCTGAAAAGCATTTTGCACGCATAAAAACTTGACATGTGAATATTCCTGTTTCTTTCAATTCAAACGTGTTATTATGCTTACAAAAGGGTTATTTAAGCATAAACCACCATTTGGGAGTGAATTCCATTAGTTTTGAGCAATATCAAAATTGAAAGGTCAGAATCACATTGTTGGTCAAAAAGTGCTTCTCTCGCTCTGAAAAGCATTTTGCACACATAAAAACTTGACATGTGAATATTTCTGTTACTTTCAATGGAAACGTGTTATTATGCTTACAAAAGGGTTATTTAAGCATAAACCACCATTTGGGAGTGAATTCCATTAGTTTTGAGCAATATCAAAATTGAAAGGTCAGAGTCACATTGTTGGTCAAAAAGTGCTTCTCTCGCTCTGAAAAGCATTTTGCACACATAAAAACTTGACATGTGAATATTTCTGTTACTTTCAATGGAAACGTGTTATTATGCTTACAAAAGGGTTATTTAAGCATAAACCACCATTTGGGAGTGAATTCCATTAGTTTTGAGCAATATCAACATTGTAAGGTAAAAATCACATTGTTGGCCAAAAAGTGCTTCTCTCGCTCTGAAAAGCATTTTGCACGCATAAAAACTTGACATGTGAATATTTCTGTTTCTTTCAATGGAAACGTGTTATTATGCTTACAAAAGGGTTATTTAAGCATAAACCACCATTTGGGAGTGAATTCCATTAGTTTTGAGCAATATCAAAATTGAAAGGTCAGAATCACATTGTTGGTCAAAAAGTGCTTCTCTCGCTCTGAAAAGCATTTTGCACGCATAAAAACTTGACATGTGAATATTTCTGTTTCTTTCAATTCAAACGTGTTATTATGCTTACAAAAGGGTTATTTAAGCATAAACCACCATTTGGGAGTGAATTCCATTAGTTTTGAGCAATATCAAAATTGAAAGGTCAGAATCACATTGTTGGTCAAAAAGTGCTTCTCTCGCTCTGAAAAGCATTTTGCACACATAAAAACTTGACATGTGAATATTTCTGTTACTTTCAATGGAAACGTGTTATTATGCTTACAAAAGGGTTATTTAAGCATAAACCACCATTTGGGAGTGAATTCCATTAGTTTTGAGCAATATCAAAATTGAAAGGTCAGAATCACATTGTTGGTCAAAAAGTGCTTCTCTCGCTCTGAAAAGCATTTTGCACACATAAAAACTTGACATGTGAATATTTCTGTTACTTTCAATGGAAACGTGTTATTATGCTTACAAAAGGGTTATTTAAGCATAAACCACCATTTGGGAGTGAATTCCATTAGTTTTGAGCAATATCAAAATTGAAAGGTCAGAATCACATTGTTGGTCAAAAAGTGCTTCTCTCGCTCTGAAAAGCATTTTGCACACATAAAAACTTGACATGTGAATATTTCTGTTACTTTCAATGGAAACGTGTTATTATGCTTACAAAAGGGTTATTTAAGCATAAACCACCATTTGGGAGTGAATTCCATTAGTTTTGAGCAATATCAACATTGTAAGGTAAAAATCACATTGTTGGTCAAAAAGTGCTTCTCTCGCTCTGAAAAGCATTTTGCACGCATAAAAACTTGACATGTGAATATTTCTGTTTCTTTCAATGGAAACGTGTCATTATGCTTACAAAAGGGTTATTTAAGCATAAACCACCATTTGGGAGTGAATTCCATTAGTTTTGAGATATATCAAAATTGAAAGGTCAGAATCACATTGTTGGTCAAAAAGTGCTTCTCTCGCTCTGAAAAGCATTTTGCACGCATAAAAACTTGACATGTGAATATTTCTGTTTCTTTCAATGGAAACGTGTTATTATGCTTACAAAAGGGTTATTTAAGCATAAACCACCATTTGGGAGTGAATTCCATTAGTTTTGAGCAATATCAAAATTGAAAGGTCAGAGTCACATTGTTGGTCAAAAAGTGCTTCTCTCGCTCTGAAAAGCATTTTGCACGCATAAAAACTTGACATGTGAATATTTCTGTTTCTTTCAATGGAAACGTGTTATTATGCTTACAAAAGGGTTATTTAAGCATAAACCACCATTTGGGAGTGAATTCCATTAGTTTTGAGCAATATCAAAATTGAAAGGTCAGAGTCACATTGTTGGTCAAAAAGTGCTTCTCTCGCTCTGAAAAGCATTTTGCACGCATAAAAACTTGACATGTGAATATTTCTGTTTCTTTCAATGGAAACGTGTTATTATGCTTACAAAAGGGTTATTTAAGCATAAACCACCATTTGGGAGTGAATTCCATTAGTTTTGAGATATATCAAAATTGAAAGGTCAGAATCACATTGTTGGTCAAAAAGTGCTTCTCTCGCTCTGAAAAGCATTTTGCACGCATAAAAACTTGACATGTGAATATTTCTGTTACTTTCAATGGAAACGTGTTATTATGCTTACAAAAGGGTTATTTAAGCATAAACCACCATTTGGGAGTGAATTCCATTAGTTTTGAGCAATATCAAAATTGAAAGGTCAGAGTCACATTGTTGGTCAAAAAGTGCTTCTCTCGCTCTGAAAAGCATTTTGCACGCATAAAAACTTGACATGTGAATATTTCTGTTTCTTTCAATGGAAACGTGTTATTATGCTTACAAAAGGGTTATTTAAGCATAAACCACCATTTGGGAGTGAATTCCATTAGTTTTGAGCAATATCAAAATTGAAAGGTCAGAGTCACATTGTTGGTCAAAAAGTGCTTCTCTCGCTCTGAAAAGCATTTTGCACGCATAAAAACTTGACATGTGAATATTTCTGTTTCTTTCAATGGAAACGTGTTATTATGCTTACAAAAGGGTTATTTAAGCATAAACCACCATTTGGGAGTGAATTCCATTAGTTTTGAGCAATATCAAAATTGAAAGGTCAGAGTCACATTGTTGGTCAAAAAGTGCTTCTCTCGCTCTGAAAAGCATTTTGCACGCATAAAAACTTGACATGTGAATATTTCTGTTTCTTTCAATGGAAACGTGTTATTATGCTTACAAAAGGGTTATTTAAGCATAAACCACCATTTGGGAGTGAATTCCATTAGTTTTGAGATATATCAAAATTGAAAGGTCAGAATCACATTGTTGGTCAAAAAGTGCTTCTCTCGCTCTGAAAAGCATTTTGCACGCATAAAAACTTGACATGTGAATATTTCTGTTACTTTCAATGGAAACGTGTTATTATGCTTACAAAAGGGTTATTTAAGCATAAACCACCATTTGGGAGTGAATTCCATTAGTTTTGAGCAATATCAAAATTGAAAGGTCAGAGTCACATTGTTGGTCAAAAAGTGCTTCTCTCGCTCTGAAAAGCATTTTGCACGCATAAAAACTTGACATGTGAATATTTCTGTTTCTTTCAATGGAAACGTGTTATTATGCTTACAAAAGGGTTATTTAAGCATAAACCACCATTTGGGAGTGAATTCCATTAGTTTTGAGCAATATCAAAATTGAAAGGTCAGAATCACATTGTTGGTCAAAAAGTGCTTCTCTCGCTCTGAAAAGCATTTTGCACACATAAAAACTTGACATGTGAATATTTCTGTTACTTTCAATGGAAACGTGTTATTATGCTTACAAAAGGGTTATTTAAGCATAAACCACCATTTGGGAGTGAATTCCATTAGTTTTGAGATATATCAAAA